>NC_084620.1:44679352-44936852 GCF_033978795.1 Nerophis ophidion
TCTCACTTCATTAACTCTGTCACTGCAGAACGCTGTATTGCGAAAACAAAAGCAACATTAAATAGTTATTCTCCTTTGCTGTATACTTTTAGTGTGGGACAAATGTGTCCGTCTCCAATATTATCCACACCTTTCTCCATCTAAAAACGGCATTGCGCTCTTGGATGCACGCTGAGACTCCACAGTAGCGAAGCGAGGGAAATAAAATGAAACAAAGTGTTTGGCTCCGTTTACTCTGAGGGAAAATCTCCTGGAGCAAAGTCTGTGTAGTTGCTTTGCGCCATGTTTTCTCGAGCCAAACAGAGCTGATGTGCATGCGGCGACTCCGTTTCCAGGAAGTAAGCGGTGTTGCCTAAAATGCATTCATAAATGAAGTTTTTTCGACAATTAAAAATTTCAAGGGTATTACTAACCGTCTGGAATTTTACCCCGGTTTATCATTATTCTGTTTATCGCTACATCCCTACTTAAGGGACACATAGATTTCCAGGAAAAATATGTTGTGTCATTGATACAAAGTCATAATCTTATGATAATTAATTTGTGTTGTTGCTAAATGGTGTATTTTTGTGTTGTATTTTGGTGCAGGATTTCATGTTCTTCGAGAAGGTGGGCGAGGCCAACCAGCGCAGCACTGTCTTTTCTTGAAACCAGTGGGGTAAAAGCCAACAGCAGTGATTCATGAGTTTGATAGTGACATTGTATTATTTACTTGTTATTAATACCAATATTATATATTATTTTGTAACGCTTTCATTTTTAAAAGATCAAAGCAAGCCATATGTATGTATGTATGCTACCTCTCAACCTTTCAATGACACTCCATCCACTACACTGCACATTGGGTTCTTTCTACTTTAATACTTTTATACTCTTGTATAACTTTCTACTGCAATTAAAGCAAAGTGGAAAGTAAGCAATAGAATAAAGCAATATTCAAGTTTTATGGAAAATATGAAGTTGTATGCCATACTTTGTATATGCAATCGGGAAAATCGAGCCCCTTCAGATTTTGTATGTTTACCCCTTGACAAAGATATAAATGATAAATAAATGATAAATGGGTTGTACTTGTATAGCGCTTTTCTACCTTCAAGGTACTCAAAGCGCTTTGACACTACTTCCACATTTACCCATTCACACACACATTCACACACTGATGGAGGGAGCTCCCATGCAAGGCGCCAACCAGCACCCATCAGGAGCAAGGGTGAAGTGTCTTGCTCAGGACACAATGGACGTGACGAGGTTGGTACTAGGTGGGATTTGAACCAGGGCCCCTCGGGTTGCGCACGGCCACTCTTCCACTGCGCCACGCCGTCCCTGTGAACTGTCCAAAATTTTAATGCTAGTTGTATTGTAACAAAGAGACAGAATGTTTATATAAGGTAATAAAATAATTGTGTATTGAGGGAAATGATTACTAAAACGTAAGTATTGTCAGGCCGAGGCATGGATTTGGGTTGCTTCTTCGATGCAGAGAGGATTTGGAACGACCCAGACGTGAGTTAAGGAACATATTTATTTATTTATACACTATAATACAAAAAGGCAAAATAAAGAGCGCGCTCGGTGGCGGATAATCATATATACTAAAACTTCCAACAAAAACAGCAAAATAGCATGACTACAAATAAACAAAAGATACAATCAAAGTTACACAACTAACCAAAACCTGGCACTGAGGCAAAAATACAAAAATCTTACATGACGTGGTCAAAATAATTAGCAGCGTGGCAAGGTTTAGCAAGGCAAGGTAGGTGCGTGGTCGTGGTAAGTAAGCAATAACAAGCAAAGTTCCCAGGCTGATGAACAGAAAACAAATGATTGAAATAGTGGCTATGGTGATGAGAAACAGGTGAGGGACTGAGGGACCAGGTGGAAACTAATGCGTAACTATGGAGACAAACAAAACTAGGAAGTTCAAAAGAGGAAATGAGAGTCCAAAAACAAAACATAAACATGATCAAACATAAAACTGATTACCAGGCATGACAAGTATTTATTTATTATCCGCTGTGGTGGACTATTACTCATCTCGTCAGAATGCCAGACATTCTCCGGAGGTCTGGGAATGATCAGCTCCCCTTGTTAGAATTGAAGGAGGTGGTCAGACACCGGGAAGTTGGGGCTTCCTCTAGACTGCTACTACCCCTGCTTGCCAGAAAATAAATGGAGGAATGGCAAATACGGCCAGAATGAGTTCAGTTCATTTTAAGCCACATAGAAGTATGCATGTTTACCAATGCACAAATGTGCATGGTGTACAGTTGTAGTAAAAATCATTAAATTAGGAAAAATTAGATACACATACAAATATAGTTTGCATTACTATTGTTGTGAAGACTTCTTATCGACGTCACCTTGTATTTTTGCCGTCTGTTAGTTTTGAAAAAGAGGCGTTCGAAGATGCTAACAAACAGTTATCTGCTTGTGAAGAACATACATGCAAACAAGGTTAGATTTAGGGGAAAAAACAATGATAAAAGCATGGGAATGAATGGTAGTTTAAAAGCACCAAAAAAGTCAAACTACACGAAAGTTGACTTGCGGCTATTCGTTCAGTTTAATGTTGTATTGGTGTACAATGACAATAAAAGCTTGTAATTGTTTTTTCTAAAAAAAAAATAAAAAAAACAAAACTGAAATTGATCACAAATACACTTATGACGCAACCTAAATTCAACATATGAATATGAAACGTGAAGATTACAAAAAGAAGAAAACTATCAACATTCCTAAAATGTAGTGACAGGTAATTAAAAACATTGTTATAGATTAAAAAAACATGTAAACTAAACATTGAAAATATTTACACAAGGCATGGATCAAAACCTGTGGTTACAGTCAAACAAGTATGTGACTTTTCCGATTCCTACAATTGATTTAATTCACGTAATTAAACATATAGCTCTGCGATGAGGTGGCAACTTGTCCAGGATGAACCTTGCCTTCCGCCCGAGTGCAGCTGAGATAGGCTCCAGAAGTGTTTTTCAACCACTGTGCCGCCGCACACTAGTGTACCGTGAGATATTGTCTGGTGTACCGTGGGAGATAATATCATTTCACCTAATAAGGTTAAAAATATTTTTTGCAAACCAGTAATTATAATCATTGAGAGGAGGCAGATGAGTTCGTTCGGGCATCTGGTCAGGATGCCACCCGAACGCCTCCCTAGGGAGGTGTTGCGGGCACGTCCGACTGGTAGGAGGCCACGGGGAAGACTATCTCTCCCGGCTGGCCTGGGAATGCATCGGGATCCCCCGGGAGGAGCTGGACGAAGTGGCTGGGCCAGAGGGAAATCTGGGCTTTCCTGCTTAGGCTGCTGCCCCCGCGACCCAACCTCGGATAAGCGGAAGAAGATGGATGGATGGAGTAATTATAATCCGCAAATATCATGCCGTTGTTGAGTGTCTGTGCTCTGTCTAAAACGCGGCAGAGTAACCGTGTAATATTGTAGCAGGTAGCTAATTGTCTGTGGATGTCCGGAACATGGTTTGTCGTGATCACAATTATGCAGATGACAGCGGGAGGTAGCGGGTAGGTAAAAGGTTAAAGTACCAATGATTGTTACACACACACTAGGTGTGGCGAAATTATTCTCTGCATATGACCCATCACCACATCAACCCCTGGGAAGTGAGGGGAGCAGTGAGCAGCAGCAATAGCCGCGCCCGGGAATCATTTTTGGTGAGTTAACCCCCAATTCCAACCCTTGATGCTGAGTGACAAGCAGGGAGGTAATGGGTCCCATTGTCATAGTCTTTGGTATGACTCGGCCAAGATTTGAACTCACAAGCTACCGATTTCAGAGGAGACACGCTAACCCTGTGGTTCTCAACCTTTTTTCAGTGATGTACCCCCTGGAAACATTTTTTTAACTCAAGTACCCCCTAATCAGAACAAAGCATTTTTGGTTGGAAAAAAAAAAGAGATGAAGTAAAATACAGACCTGTGTCATCAGTTTCTGATTTATTAAATTGTATAACAGCGCAAAATATTGCTCATTTGTAGTGGTCTTTCTTGAACTATTTGGAAAAAATATATATAAAAATAACTAAAAACTTGTTGAAAAATAAACAAGTTATTCAATTATAAATAAAGATTTCTACACATAAAAGTAATCATCAACTTAAAGTGCCCTCTTTGGGGATTGTAATAGAGATCCATCTAGATCCATGGACTTCATTCTAAACATTTCTTCACAAAAAATTAAATCTTTAACATCAATTTTTATGGAACATATCCACTCAATATTGCTTTGTTGTATTTATTTTCACAGTTTATGAACTTACATTCATATTTTGTTGAAGTATTATTCAATAAATATGTTTCAGAAATATTTTTGAATTGTTGATATTTTTAAAAAATTTCACGGCCCCCTTCGCATACCTTTAAGTACCCCCCGGGGTACGCGTACCCCATTTGAGAACCACCGCTCTGACCACTAAGCCACTGAGTAAGTATCTAATGCTTGAACCAAAAATAAACAAAAGGCGTGTGCCGCTAATAAAAGGCATTGAAGCTTAGGGATGGCTATGCAAAATGGAACTAAAAACTGAACTGGCTGCAATTTAAACATAAAACAGAATGCTGGACGACAGCAAAGACTCGCACCGTGTGGGAGCAGCAGATGGCGTCCACAAAGTACATCCGCACATGACATGACAACAACAAAATAGGAGCGCAAGACAAGAACTAAAACACTACTACACAAAGGAAAACCCCAAAACCTGTTGTACTCTAAGATTGCACTATTGTTAGTTTTTTTTGTATTTAGTTTCTATCTTGTCCAGAGAGTTCACAGCTGTGAGCATTTCCTGGGGTAAGTGCCACCTTTTCACCAGCCACAGGTGCTGTTGTAACACTTTTGCCGTCACGTGTAAAAAAAATACTTTTATTCGCCCCACAATGGCGGTTACAGTTGTGGTCAAAAGTTTACATACACTTGTAAAGAACATAATGTCATGGCTGTCTTGATTTTATAATATTTTCTACAACTCTTATTTCCTATGAAAGCGTATTTGGAGCATATTAAATCACACAACTTTCCTTTAGAAAGTCTTATCTTTGTTTCATCTTTGTCAGATGAAACAAAAGTAGAGCTGTTTGGCCACAATACACAGCAATATGTTTGGAGGAGAAAAGGTGAAGCCTTTAATCCCAGAGACACCATGCCCACCATCAAGCATGGTGGTGGTAGTACAAACCCTGTTTCCATATGAGTTAGGAAATTTGGTTAGATGTAAATATAAACGGAATACAATGATTTGCAAATCATTTTCAAACCATATTCAGTTGAATATGCTACAAAGACAACATATTTGATGTTAAAACTGATAAAAAATTTTTTTTTTTGCAAATAATCATTAACTTTAGAATGTGATGCCAGCAACACGTGACAAAGAAGTTGGGAAAGGTGGCAATAACTACTGATAAAGTTGAGGAATTCTCATCAAACACTTATTTGGAACATCCCACAGGTGTGCAGGCTAATTGGGAACATGTGGGTGCCATGATTGTGTATAAAACCAGCTTCCATGAAATGCTAAGTAATTCACAAACAAGGATGGGGCGAGGGTCACCAATTTGTAAGCAAATTGTTAAAAAGTTTTAGAACATTTCTCAACGAGCTATTGCAAGGAATTTAGGAATTTTACCATATACTGTCCGTAAAATTATCAAAATGTTCAGAGAATTTTGAGAAATCACTGCATGTAAGCGATGATATTACGGACCTTTGATCCCTCAGGCGGTACTGCATCAAAAACCGACATGTGTAAAGGATATCACCACATGGGCTCAGGAACACTTCATAAAACCACTGTCACTAACTACAGTTGGTTTCTACATCTGTAAGTGCAAGTTAAAACTCTACTATGCAAAGTGAATGTCATTTATCAACAATACAGAGGAACGCCGCTGGCTTAGCTGGGCCCGAGCTCATCTAAGATGGACTGATGCAAAGTGGAAAAGTGTTCTGTGGTCTGAAGAGTCCACATTTCAAATTATATTTGGAAACTGTGGACGTGGTGTCTTCCGAAACAAAGACGGAAATAACCACCCGGATTGTTATAGGCGCAAAGTTCAAAAGCCAGCATGTGTGATGGTATGGGGGTGTATTAGTGCCCAAGGCATGGTTAACTTACACATCTGTGAAGGCACTATTAATGCTGAATGGTCCATACAGGTTTTGGAGTAACATGTATTGTCATCCAAACATTATAATGGACGCCCCTGCTTATTTCAGCAAAACAATGCCAAGCCACGTGTTACAACAGTGTGGCTTTGTAGTAAAAAAGTGCTGGTACTTTCCTGGCCCGCCTGCATGTGTGGCGCATTATGAAGCGTAAAATACGACAGCAAGACCCCAGACTGTTGAAAAACTTAAGCCGTACATCAAGCAAGAATGGTAAAGAATTCCACTTTCAAAGCTTCAACAATTAGTTTCCTTGGTTCCCAAACTTTTATTGAGTGTTGTTACAAGAAAATGTGATGTAACACAGTGGTGAACATGCCCTTTCCCATTTATTTGCAAAAAAAAAAAAAAAGTTTATGAGTTTGAACATCAAATATCTTGTCTTTGTAGTGCATTCAATTGAATATGGGTTGAAAAGGATTTGCAAATCATTGTATTCTGTTTATATTTACATCTAACACAATTTCCCAACTCATATGGAAACTGGGTTTTTATTATGCTCTGGGCCTGTCTTTCTGCCAATGGAACTGGTGCTTTAAATGGGACTGTGGAAGTAGCATCCTAGCAGCTTCACAGTGGACACGGCACAAGAGCCAAGCGTGCAGGTTTAACAAAGTTTTAATGTTTTTCACAAGATCTTTCCAAAATGCTTTCCAGCATGTCGTGACTTTGCAGTCACTACCAATCCTCTCTCCTTCCCCGCTCCCGGCCGCTTACTGTTAAAGACAACAGATGATTAGATTAACACGTACCACCTGTGAAATCTAATCACCTGCCCACTGGTGCTCGTCCTCAGTTCCATGGATAGCGGCGGTGACTCCTTCGGGCAGCACTGACTGCACTTTCTTTCCACAGGGACAATCCAAAAGGAGGATTACCTCCCAGTTTTTCAGGACAACCTAAAATCCTCAGCCCGGAGGTTGGGTCTTGGGCGCAGTTGGGTGTTCCAACAGGACAATGACCCCAAACACACCTCAAAAGTGGTAAAAGGAATGGCTAAATCAGGCTGGAATTAAGGTTTTAGAATGGCCTTCCTAAAGTCCTGACTTAAACGTGTAGACAATGCTGAAGAAACAAGTCCATGTCAGAAAACCAACACATTTTAGCTGAACTGCACCAAATTTGTCAAGAGGAGTGGTCAAAAATTAAACCAGAAGCTTGCCAGAAGCTACCAAAAGTGCCTTATTGCAGTGAAACTTGCCAAGGGCCATAGAACCAAATATTAACATTCCTGTATGTATAATTTTGACCCACCAGATTTGGTCACATTTTCAGTAGATTCATAATAAATTCATAAAAGCACCACACTTCATGAATGTTTTTTGTGACCAACAAGTATGTGCTCCAATCACTCTATCACAAAAAAAAAAAAGAGTTGTAGAAATTATTGGAAACTCAAGACAGCCATGACCTTATGTTCTTTACAAGTGTATGTAAACTTTTGACCAGGACTGTAGCATTTCATTCATCCATCCATTTTCTACCGCTTATTCCCTTTTGGGGTCGCGGGGGGCGTTTGTGCCTATCTCAGCCACAATCGGCCGGAAGGCTGGGTACACCCCTGGACAAGTCGCCACCTCATGGCAGGCATCTCATTCAGTTGCACAAATATCATTAGTATTTGCACAAGGAGCCCACAGGCAGAGAGAGATGTGGGTGGTTGGCAAAAACTACAACCTTGTTAACTGTGGATAGAACTGAATAAAGGCTCCGTCCATCAATCCATCCATCTTCTTCCGCTTATCCAAGGACGGGTCGCGGGGGCAGCAGCCTAAGCAGGGAAGCCCAGACTTCCCTCTCCCCAGCCACTTCGTCCAGCTCTTCCCGGGGAATCCAGAGGCGTTCCCAGGGCAGCCGGGAGACTTAGTCTTCCCAACGTGTCCTGGGTCTTCCTTGTGGCCTCCTACCGGTCGGACGTGCCCTAAACACCTCCCTAGGGAGGCGTTCAGGCGGCATCCTGACCAGATGCCTGAACCACCTCATCTGGCAGCAGGTGGTGTGTATTATAGCGTTTGGGTATTTGTTCTGTTGTGTTTATGTAGTGTTACGGTGCGGATGTTCTACCGAAATGTTTTTGTCATTCTTGTTTGGTGTGGGTTCACAGTGTGGCGCATATTTGTAACCGTGTTAAAGTTGTTTATACGGCCACCCTCAGTGTGACCTGTATGGCTGTTGACCAAGTATGCCTTCCATTCACTTGAATGTGTGTTATGGCCGCATATATAATGTAACTGTCCTGGCACGCTGTTTGTATGGATGAAAAGCAGACGTGAAGATAGGTTGTAAAGGAAATCCAAAGGCGGTGCCAAATATTGTTGTCCGGGTGGAAATCGGGAGAAATTCGGGAGATTTTTGGGAGGGGCACTGAAATTTGTGAGTTTCCCGGGAAAATTGAAAGGGTTGGCAAGTAAGACTGTCACTGGTAAAGTTACTAAACAAGTCAGACCTTAGTAAATCTAAAAAGTGTCGTTACAATTCTCAAATCATTAACGACAAAGCCAGGAAGAAAACGAGGATTTGTATCGGGGATGCCTTTGAAGAATGGAGACGACTGAAGGCGGGGAAGATTTTTTTCATCTGACACTAAACTTGCTAATTATCTCCTTGATAGGTAAGTCAGGCATTAATGGTTTCTTGAGTAAGAATGTAGTTTTACTTGTTTTACCGGTTTTGATCCTAAATTATCTAAGTAAGATATTACAGCTTGTTGCTGAGATTTTATGACCTTTATTGAGTAAAACATGCTTAAAAGTAGAATATCAACTGTTGCAAAGCTGTTTTTTTAATAGTAATAATTTCTTATTTCAAGCATGAAATAAAAAATCATGACTTTGACACAAATGTGTCGTATTTAAAACAGATGACATCCAAATGGACTTTGCTGATTTATTTTCAATGAAAGTATTGAAAACACATACTCTTATAGTAATACAGTTTGCACAGTACAGTAAACTGACAGTTAATATTTAAACATTTAACATGTGACATGTGGTTGGGGACATCTCTTTGCTGCTGACCCGTCTCTGCTCGGGATGGTCTCCTGCTGGCCCCACTATGGACTGGACTCTCACTATTATGTTAGATCCACCATGGACTGAACTCTCACTATTATGTTAGATCCACCACGGACTGGACTCTCACTATTGTGTTAGATCCACTATGGACTGGACTCTCACTATTATGTCAGATCCACTATGGACTGAACTCTCACTATTATGTTAGATCCACTATGGACTGGACTCTCACTCTTATGTTAGATCCACGATGGACTGGACTCTCACTATTATGTTAGATCCACTATGGACTGGACTATCACTATTATGTTAGATCCACTATGGACTGGACTCTCACTATTGTGTTAGATCCACTATGGACTGGACTCTCACTATTATGTTAGATCCACCATGGACTGGACTCTCACTATTATGTTAGATCCACCATGGACTGGACTCTCACTAATATGTTAGATGCACTATGGACTGGACTCTCACTAATATGTTAGATCCACTATGGACTGGACTATCACTATTATGTTGGATCCACTATGGACTGGACTCTCACTATTGTGTTAGATCCACTATGGACTGGACTCTCACTATTATGTTAGATCCACCATGGACTGGACTCTCACTATTATGTTAGATCCACCATGGACTAGACTCTCACTAATATGTTAGATGCACTATGGACTGAACTCTCACTATTATGTTAGATCCACTATGGACGGGACACTCACTATTATGTTAGATCCACTATGGACTTGACTCTCACTATTGTGTTAGATCCACTATGGACTGGACTCTCACTATTATGTTGGATTCACTATGGACTTGACTCTCACTATTATGTTAGATCCACTATGGACTGGACTCTCACTATTATGTTAGATCCACTATGGACTGAACTCTCACTATTATGTTAGATCCACCATGGACTGGACTCTCACTATTATGTTAGATCCACTATGGACTGGACTCTCACTATTATGTTGGATCCACTATGGACTGGATTCTCACTATTATGTTAGATTCACTATGGACTGAACTCTCACTGTTATGTTAGATCCACCACGGACTGGACTCTCACTATTATGTTAGATCCACTATGGACTGGACTCTCACTATTATGTCAGATCCACTATGGACTGAACTCTCACTATTAAGTTAGATCCACTATGGACTGGACTCTCACTCTTATGTTAGATCCACGATGGACTGGACTCTCACTATTATGTTAGATCCACTATGGACTGGACTATCACTATTATGTTAGATCCACTATGGACTGGACTCTCACTATTGTGTTAGATCCACTATGGACTGGACTCTCACTATTATGTTAGATCCACCATGGACTGGACTCTCACTATTATGTTAGATCCACCATGGACTGGACTCTCACTAATATATTAGATGCACTATGGACTGAACTCTCACTATTATGTTAGATCCACTATGGACGGGACACTCACTATTATGTTAGATCCACTATGGACTGGACTCTCACTATTATGTTAGATCCACTACGGACTTGACTCTCACTATTGTGTTAGATCCACTATGGACTGGACTCTCACTATTATGTTAGATCCACCACGGACTGGACTCTCACTATTATGTTAGATTCACTATGGACTGGACTCTCACTATTATGTTAGATACACTATGGACTGGACTCTCACTATAATGTTAGATCCACTATGGACTGGACTATCACTATTATGTTAGATCCACTATGGACTGGACTATCACTATTATGTTAGATCCACTATGGACGGGACTCTCACTATTATGTTAGATCCACCTTGGACTGGACTATCACTATTATGTTAGATCCACTATGGACTGGACTCTCACTATTATGTTAGATCCACTATGGACTGGACTCTCACTATTAGGTTGGATCCACTATGGACTGAACTCTCACTATTATGTTAGATCCACCATGGACTGGACTCTCACTATTATGTTAGATCCACTATGGACTGGACTCTCACTATTATGTTAGATCCACTATGGACTGGATTCTCACTATTATGTTAGATCCACTATGGACTGGACTCTCACTATTATGTCAGATCCACTATGGACTGGACTCTCGCTATTATGTTAGATCCACTATGAACTGGACTCTCACTATTATGTTAGATCCACTATGGACTGGACTCTCACTATTATGTTTGATCCACTATGGACTGAACTCTCACTATTATGTTAGATCCACCATGGACTGAACTCTCACTATCATGTTAGATCCACCATGGACTGGACTCTCACTAATATGTTAGATGCACTATGGACTGGACTCTCACTAATATGTTAGATCCACTATGGACTGGACTATCACTATTATGTTGGATCCACTATGGACTGGACTCTCACTATTGTGTTAGATCCACTATGGACTGGACTCTCACTATTATGTTAGATCCACCATGGACTGGACTCTCACTATTATGTTAGATCCACCATGGACTAGACTCTCACTAATATGTTAGATGCACTATGGACTGAACTCTCACTATTATGTTAGATCCACTATGGACGGGACACTCACTATTATGTTAGATCCACTATGGACTTGACTCTCACTATTGTGTTAGATCCACTATGGACTGGACTCTCACTATTATGTTGGATTCACTATGGACTTGACTCTCACTATTATGTTAGATCCACTATGGACTGGACTCTCACTATTATGTTAGATCCACTATGGACTGAACTCTCACTATTATGTTAGATCCACCATGGACTGGACTCTCACTATTATGTTAGATCCACTATGGACTGGACTCTCACTATTATGTTGGATCCACTATGGACTGGATTCTCACTATTATGTTAGATTCACTATGGACTGAACTCTCACTGTTATGTTAGATCCACCACGGACTGGACTCTCACTATTATGTTAGATCCACTATGGACTGGACTCTCACTATTATGTCAGATCCACTATGGACTGAACTCTCACTATTAAGTTAGATCCACTATGGACTGGACTCTCACTCTTATGTTAGATCCACGATGGACTGGACTCTCACTATTATGTTAGATCCACTATGGACTGGACTATCACTATTATGTTAGATCCACTATGGACTGGACTCTCACTATTGTGTTAGATCCACTATGGACTGGACTCTCACTATTATGTTAGATCCACCATGGACTGGACTCTCACTATTATGTTAGATCCACCATGGACTGGACTCTCACTAATATATTAGATGCACTATGGACTGAACTCTCACTATTATGTTAGATCCACTATGGACGGGACACTCACTATTATGTTAGATCCACTATGGACTGGACTCTCACTATTATGTTAGATCCACTACGGACTTGACTCTCACTATTGTGTTAGATCCACTATGGACTGGACTCTCACTATTATGTTAGATCCACCACGGACTGGACTCTCACTATTATGTTAGATTCACTATGGACTGGACTCTCACTATTATGTTAGATACACTATGGACTGGACTCTCACTATAATGTTAGATCCACTATGGACTGGACTATCACTATTATGTTAGATCCACTATGGACTGGACTATCACTATTATGTTAGATCCACTATGGACGGGACTCTCACTATTATGTTAGATCCACCTTGGACTGGACTATCACTATTATGTTAGATCCACTATGGACTGGACTCTCACTATTATGTTAGATCCACTATGGACTGGACTCTCACTATTAGGTTGGATCCACTATGGACTGAACTCTCACTATTATGTTAGATCCACCATGGACTGGACTCTCACTATTATGTTAGATCCACTATGGACTGGACTCTCACTATTATGTTAGATCCACTATGGACTGGATTCTCACTATTATGTTAGATCCACTATGGACTGGACTCTCACTATTATGTCAGATCCACTATGGACTGGACTCTCGCTATTATGTTAGATCCACTATGAACTGGACTCTCACTATTATGTTAGATCCACTATGGACTGGACTCTCACTATTATGTTTGATCCACTATGGACTGAACTCTCACTATTATGTTAGATCCACCATGGACTGAACTCTCACTATCATGTTAGATCCACCTTGGACTGGACTCTCACTATTATGTTAGATCCACTATGGACTGAACTCTCACTATTATGTTAGATCCACCATGGACTGAACTCTCACTATCATGTTAGATCCACCTTGGACTGGACTCTCACTATTATGTTAGATCCACTATGGACTGGACTCTCACTATTATGTTAGATCCACTATGGACTGAACTCTCACTATTATGTTAGATCCACTATGGACTGAACTCTCTCTATTATGTTAGATCCACTATGGACTGGACTCTCACTATTATGTTAGATCCACTATGGACTGGACTATCACTATTATGTTAGATCCACTATGGACTGGACTCTCACATTGGGTGCTGTCCACACATGTGGCCTCTAAGGCCTTTAGAGGTTAAGTAAGATTTGAGTGTTCGCTTGTCGACACCTGTCACTCACAGTTGTCACGCAGTATAAGTTATATGTTTATTTTGTTTAGTGTTCAGATGGGATTTGATTTAGTGCGCAGAATTGATTTGCTGTGCACAGAGGACGTGTGAGCAGTGCACACCTGAAACTTTCACCCCTTAACAGTCCCATGATGTCCAGGCGTCCGCTTTTCTTCCATTTAAACAGCGTGCCGGCCCAGTCACATAAAAATTGCGGCGTTAGACGGGTTTAAGAATTGGTCTTTACTTGAAGATGTCAAGAAATGCTGACACGTTGTATGATTTTTTTAAAAGGGGAACATTATCACAATTTCAGAGGGGTTAAAACCAATAAAAATCAGTTCCCAGTGGCTTATTTTATTTTTTGAATTTTTTTTCAAAATTTTACCCATCATTGAATATCCCGAAAAAAGGCTTTAA
Source organism: Nerophis ophidion (assembly GCF_033978795.1). Classification (NCBI taxonomy): domain Eukaryota; kingdom Metazoa; phylum Chordata; class Actinopteri; order Syngnathiformes; family Syngnathidae; genus Nerophis; species Nerophis ophidion. Next base: position 44,693,460 of record NC_084620.1, read on the forward strand.
AGTGCCTGATTTTCGCTATCTGTAAATCCACCCGTCCATTTTCCTGTGACGTCACATAGTGATGCCAATACAAAGAAACATGGCGGATAGAACAGCAAGATACAGCGACATTAGTTCGGATTCAGACTCGGATTTCAGCGGCTTAAGCGATTCAACAGATTACGCATGTATTGAAACGGATGGTTGGAGCACGGGGGCAGATATCGAAAACAAAATTGAAGAAGAAACTGAAGCTATTGAGCGAATAGCTATTGAAGCTTTTCGGCGATCGCCTTCTAACCAAAGATTGCATCTTTTGACCACTGGAGCAACCTAAATCCGTCGATTGGTAAGTGTTTGTTTGGCATTAAATGTGGGTGGAGGGAAAGGCTGGATGCAAATATAGCTAGCCTAAATAGCATGTTAGCATCGATTAGCTGGCAGTCATGCCGTGACCAAATATGTCTGATTAGCACATAAGTCAATAACATCAACAAAACTCACCTTTGTGATTTTGTTGACTTTATCGTTTGAAATGCATCAGCTTTGAGTGTCGCAGGATATCCACACATCTCTGTAGTAGCATCACTATCGTCGGTAAAATATGCAAAACAAACAAGGTACTTTCGCATCTTTTGACACTGGTGCAACTTCCGTCGATTGGTAAGTGTTTGATTGGCATTAAATGTGGGTGGAGGGAAAGGCTGGATGCAAATATAGCTACAAATAAGGCATAACGATGCAATATGTACATACAGCTAGCCTAAATAGCATGTTAGCATCAATTAGCATTACATGCTTATTGATGCACATTCTACGTAAGTCAACTTGAATCCGTCCCTGATCGTGTTGTTACACCCTCCGACAACACACCGATGAGGCATGATGTCTCCAAGGTACGGAAAAAAGTAGAAAGAAACGGAAAATAACAGAGCTGATTTGACTTGTGTAATGTGTTTGAGAAAATGACGGATTGCTTCCCATTGTAACGTCACGGGTGAAAGGTCATCGCTCCGACAGCGAATAATTAAAAGGCGTTTAAATCGCCAAATTCACCCTTTTAGAGTTCGGAAATCGGTTAAAAAAACATATGGTCTTTTTTCTGCAACGTCAAGGTATATATTGACGCTTACATAGGTCTGGTGATAATGGTCCTCTTTAACTGGTTTAATAATAACATTAATTTCAAGCATACACACACACACACAAGTGAATGCAAGGCATACTTGGTCAATAGCCATATTAGTCACACTGAGGGTGGCCGTATAAACAACTTTAACACTGTTACATACAGTATATGCCCCAGACTGTGAACCCACACCAAACAATAATGACAAACACATTTTGGAAGAACATCCGCACTGTAACACAACAGAACAAATACCCAGAACCCCTTGCTGCATTAACTCTTTCGGGGCGCTACAATAACATCTACGGCTTTTGGAGCTCAGTGCACAATTGCACACCAAACAAGAAGGAGACGAGGCAGAAGAAAGGAGTGGAGACATGGCGACGACAAGAAGGAGAAATGCGCTTGCAAGTTCCAAAATGATTGGAAAAAAATAATTTAATTGCATCCAGGACAGCTCGAAGGGGTAGGGTCCTGCACCTCAAACCCCCCCATCTCCCAAATTTGGAGGTTTCAAGGTTGGCAAGTATAAGTATCACTTACGCACAGCACGACGGCAAAGATGGAGGCAACTTACCCTCAAAGCGCTAAACAAGAAATACAAACTACAAATATAATAAAACGATAGCTTACTGTACGATGTCTGCTCGCACTGGGATGACTGACAGGATGTCCATGTCTTACTGTTTATATGAAGAATTAATCATGATGCACATAAAGGGTTAACAAGGAAAAGTCTCCCTGCAGACACAGTTTTCGGTTGTGTGTTTGTCTCCATCTCTGGTTAAAAACTGAATGTCACAGATGATCAACTTCTAGATGTATGGCTAAATCCTCCAGATATCCAGATGAGAGGCAGGATTTATAATCAAAAGTGACTTTGGCGAGCCGAGATGATGCAGGAAGGAACTGAGGGAGTCAAAAAATGAAACAAACATGATACGGGCAACGGATCATTACAGTTTTTTTTTCTAAATCAATTTTGTTCCGCATTGTTAAATGTTAGAGTATCAAATTTGATGAAAAGAAGGGAGGGTTGTGATATTCACTAACACACTAATGACTGGCTGATTAACATGAACGATGGAATTCGGACGTTGCCGGGATTTATGTTAGCTTGACATGACAAATAAATATTTACTAGAGATTACGATAATATCGGACTGCCGATATTATCGGTCGATAAGTGCTTTAAAATGAAATATCTGAAATTATCAGTATCGTTTTTTTTTAAACGCTGCTGTACGGAGTGGTACACAGACCTAGGGAGAAGTACAAAGCGTCAATGAACCTTGTATATGCGCCACACTGTGAACCCACACCAAACAAGAATGACAAACACACTTCGGTAGAACATCTGCACCGTAACAAAACAGAAACAAATACCCAGAACCCCTTGCAGCACTAACGCTTCCGGGGCGCTACAATATACACCCCACGCATAACACCGTCCACCTTAACCTCCTCATGCTCTCTCAGGGAGAGCATGTCCCACATTCCAAGCTGCTGTTTTGAGGCATGTAGAAGAAAAAAAAATGCACTTTGTGACTTCAATAATAAATATGGCAGTGCCATGTTGGCATTTTTTTCCATAACTTGAGTTGATTTATTTTGGAAAACCTTGTTACATTGTTTAATGCAGCCGGCGGAGCATCACAACAAAATTAGGCATAATAATGTGTTAATTCCACGACTGTATATATCGGTTTGTATCTGAATCTGTAATTAAGAGTTGGACAATATCGGAATACCGGCAAAAAAGACATTATCGGACATTGCTAATATTTACATCTCACTCTTTAAACCGAGGTGGAAACTGTGTCAGCTTTACACACACACACACCCACACCAAAATGAGGCAAAATAATGTGTTAATTCCACGACTGTATATATCGGTATCGGTTGATATCGGAATCGGTAATTAAGAGTTGGACAATATCGGAATATGGGCAAAAACCCATTATCGGACATCGCTAACATTCACATCTCGCTCTCTAAACTGAGGCGGAAACCGTGGCAGCTTTGCGCACACGCACGCACGCACGCACGCACGCACGCACGCACGCACGCACGCACGCACGCACGCACGCACGCACGCACGCACGCACGCACGCACGCACGCACGCACGCACGCACACACACACACACAAACACACACACACACACACACACACACACACACACACACACACACACACACACACACACACACACACACACACACACACACACAAGGTGAGTAAGTGACCAAGGCTGTCATTATAAACTCTGATTTATTTCACTGTGACAGAAAATAAACATTTACATTTAAAATTCCGGTCGAAACTTACCGCTCGGAACTCGGAAATTATGACTACAAAAGGAATGCACCAAAAAAGCTCAAGACGGCAACTGATCTGCACATGTGCGAACTCTTGCAATGCCCGTTTGTCGCCAGCAGATGGTCACAAACAAAAAGTGGGCAAGAGGATTGGAAAGTGGCTAACATCGTGTTTATGCATAGGATCGGGGGTCATGGTCACACGTGTGCGCACACACACTCTACCAACCGGCATAGCTCGGTTGGTAGAGTAGCCGTGCCAGCAACTTGAGGGTTCCAGGTTCGATTCCCGCTTCCGCCATCCTAGTCACTGCCGTTGTGTCCTTGGGCAAGACACTTTACCCACCTGCTCCCAGTGCCACCCACACAGGTTTAAAAGTAACTTTGATATTGGGTTTCACTATGTAAAGCGCTATGAGTCACTAGAGAAAAGCGCTATATAAATATAATTCACTTCACACGCAAGCTGCTTCACTTACATAGAAATTCCTATCAATGTTGTAATTTTACAAGAATATGTCGTGATTCAAACAAATATTCAGTTGTATTCTTGCAATAAATACATTTAGTGGAGTTTCTGACCTTTATACCACATTTTGTGTCTGTTTTAGTCCAAAAATAAAGTCTATCTAAAAGCCTCTGAATCACTGGAAGAGCATATGTAGGTGAAAGTTGAATTTGTGGTCGGTCTAACCATTCTACAAAATCTTTTGATTGTTATGACTAAGGGATCCAAGGTTGTTGCGGAGCAAGCAGTTGCAAAACAACGGGACCTTGACACATAAGGGAAACATGTAAAAAGCCAGTAGACCAATATATGATATGATTTTGCTTGATTCTGGATCCTCCGGAGGACACTGTCTGTTTACATGAGCAATTCAATCCAACTTGTACTTTTGATATGGGTAAATAAAACTTTTGTACTAAAACCACTTTGTTTGCTGTTTAAGTTTCGGACCATCCACCACATATTCTTGCAAGAAATACATTTTATTAGATTTTTTTCAGTAATGTATGAAATATCTTTTGGGAACACATTTATTTTCAAGGAAAAAATTTGAATTGTACAAGAATTACGTTAAACGCATCAGTCGATTAGATTAATTTATTGAACCTAATATTTACAACCGGTATGGCATAAAATTTAGCAAGTCAGCAACAATATAAAAAAGTACCGTCTTTATAAATGTGTCCGATAAATTAACATTGTCCATCTTTATGTTTTTTTGACCAGTGGCGCAAGTTGTCTTTCTTTTTGTTCTTACACTCGTCTCTCTGAGATGACAGTCGTTCGATCCCTCTCTCCGGAAGCGGATCGGTCGTCGCGCGACCACCGGATCAGGTAGCGGCTGGCCAGCTGAAGGTTCCACTGGTACCTGGAGAGGATCCTTAGGCAGTCCTCTCGGGAACAAAGACTCAGTGAGTACAGCTGCTCCAACTGGTGAGTGGAGAGATGACACAAAATGAGACGTGAAGCGTTTTGAGCCTTCAAATATTGTGGATCGATCATGTTTGTCTCCGTTTAATGTCTTGCACATAGAATTTGGACCTCATTGTTGGCCACATTCGACACTTTGTGCTAGCTGGAATGTTCCAAGTCAACCACAATTGTGAAATGTTGCTGTACTCCTCATTGGCACGTTGCTGAATATTGGCAAAAACTGATGGCTGCTCAATGGGTGACATACACTAGGGGTGTAACGGTACGTGTATTTGTATTGAACCGTTTCGGTATGGGGGTTTCGGTTCGGTTCGGAGGTGTACCGAACGAGTTTCCACACGGACATATTAGGTAGCGCACCGCAGGTTATGTAAACAATGCAGAGTGAGGCACAGCAGATGGCAGGCTAGCAGCGGCCGGGCTAGGACAACATGCAAACGCCAGCTGGAAGAGTCTCCTGCCTCGTTAACATCTCCTGACATTGTTCAGCAGCAGTAGGGTACGCTTCTGCCAACACGTGAAACATGTTAACCCCTTTGAAGCGTCACCACCGCATTCAAGCAGCCTCTCCTCGGCGAGTCAGGCAGGGCTGAAGCAATAACAAATGTTTTCATAGCAGCAGATTTAAGACCATCCATCCATTTTCTACCACTTGTCCCGTTCGGGTTGCAGGGGGTTGCTGTATTGCATTAAAAAATTGATTTTGACCCACTTCTATGGTGGAAGAACAATGAGCCCATATATACTCTTACTGCCAAGTTAGCCAGGCTAACTTGGCAGTAAGAGCAACAACTTGAGGCAGTTTAATGTTGATGAACGTGGACCCCGACTTAAACAAGTTGAAAAACTTATTGGGGTGTTACCATTTTGTGGTCAATTGTATCGAATATGTACTGTACCTACTCAGTGGCCTAGTGGGTATAGTGTCCGCCCTGAGATCGGTAGGTCGTGAGTTCAAATTCCGGCTGAGTCATACCAAAGACTATAAAAAAGGGACCCATTACCTCTCTGCTCTGCACTCAGCATTAAGGGTTGGAATTGGGGGTTAAATCACCATAAATGATTCCCGGGCGCGGCACCGCTGCTGCCCACTGCTCCCCTCACCTCCCAGGGGGTGATCAAGGGTTGATGGGTCAAATGCAGAGAATAGTTTCGCCACACCTAGTGTGTGTGTGACAATCATTGGTATTTTAACTTTTTAACTGTGCAATCTACTAATAAAAGTGTCAATCAATCAATCAATCAATCAAAAAAAGCACTTTATGTATAGAAAAGTTTTGTTAAGAAATAATTTTGAGCCTTATTTTACTTAGTTCTTATTTTATATATGTTGACCACATTAACCTTGGCAATGGACCCTGTGTGCATATGTATGTTATGCCATGTACCAAATAAAATGTATTTGCGGTCGGAAAGCAAAACCAAAATTATTCCGTACAATAGGCGCACAGGGTTATAAGACATACTGTCGAATTTTGAAGAACAAAAAAAAAAGGATTTTAAGTGTGCCTTATAGTCCAGAAAATACAGTATTTCAATTTTGACAGTACCATGTTTTTTGTTTTATGTATTCATTTATGATGCAATTACTGATTTTTAAATGTGCCGTAAAATAGCTTGTTTTGTACACTATTGTAGTGATTCAATGCAAAGGAGTGCGTGGGGTTTCTGTATATTTCTCCAGCTATAGTCAAGTAGTGACATCCGTGATGGTATTTTGAGAGGTATTTATTAAAGTTGGGTAGCTCGGGGGCCTCCGAATATATATATATATTCTCTTCAAATGTCCTTTGTGAAAAGGGCCTTGCAAGTATAGATCTGCAACCTCATTAACGTTTTGCGCTCCTTCGGCCATCGTTGCTTAAAAAAAGCAAGTAGTAATATGATTTCTCTGCTAGCCAAGTGCGGCTCGGATGATCTGTCAACACTGCCTGCTCTCACACCTCACAACTTGTGATTTGATACTGACTTGCAGGTATGGCTGGGCGATATGGCCTCTTATTAATATCTCAATATTTTTAGGTAATGTCACGATACACGATATACATCTCGATATTTTGCCTTAGCCTTGAATGAACACTTGATGCATATAATCACAGCAGTACGATGATTCTATGTGTCTACATTAAAACATTCTTGTTCATACTGCATTAATATATGCTCATTTTAAACTTTCATGCAGAGGGAAATCACAACTAGGTCAATTTACCAAAACTGTATTTATTATACAGTTATTAAGCAGTTGCACAAACATTCATGTCACTTCCAAAACAAAAAGTGCTAGATTGTCAAAGACATTTTCTAACAAGCTATTAGTGCACTTGTGTGCATGATGTCACAAAGATGACATATCAAAACAACACTAAATAAAGTGTACTTTTTGTACAGAACGCCACTAAATTTAAAACAAAGTGTACTTTTGTGCATGATGTCACACAAGATATTCCAATAACTGTCAAATAAAAATTAGCTGCATAATAGGAAATCAAATAGTGTATGTCTTTTGCTATGTGGTAGGTTACTGCAGAAGTTATCTCCTTCTGTTGTTGATTTTTTTTTCATACGGTGTTGATGTGGAAATAGTTGCTTTGGCATTTTGTTGGTGTGGCACAGAACGGAGATGTTAACATGTGGAGTTTCAAGCACTCTTCATTCTCTAGCGGGTGACTTTTCAAATGATGTTACATTAGTAGTGGTGTTACTTTTTGTAGCAACACTTTAGCCCCATAAATTTTCAACATATTCCTGCTTGAAACAAATCACCGCCAGACGATGGATCCCGTGCTGTTTTTCTTGGAAAATTATTATTCCTCCAATTGTTACCAGATCCGCACCTTTTCATTCTCGTATTACCACCCGCACCACACCGTTAGCATCACAGCTAGCGTTACCATGTCGCTACCTGTCTGCTCCGCAGGAGCGTACGACTTTGCACACGTGACGAATGTAAGAAGGTGCGCTTGTTTTAAGTCTCTGTAAGAAGAAGAGACAAGAAAGAGTGGGAAACGCATGCAGTGTAATGCCCACAACTAAAAGCAACTTAGTGAGAACGTACACTTGAATATCAAGATAAAGTCATTTTTGAGATCGCACAGAAACAAACCCGTGATATATTGAGTATATCGATATATCGCGGGTTAAGGCATAATTCTAAGGGAGTGCAACATTTCAATAAAAGACCAGTGGCTCTGAAAATGAAACATGGCGCAAAAGACGGCAATGTTTTGAATCTTTATTTTGGATTTGTTGCGTAGGAGGCTGACAGCATCAATGATGTAGTCTTACCTTGAGGTGTTGTTCAGCTCGCATTGGGTTCCACTCTGTACGTTGTAGAGCATTTCGAACCTCCTCAATGGTTACTCCGTGAACGGAATCCATAACCTAAAACCAGAAATTGAGACTGAGTCTCAATCTGCTCAAATTGCAGAAGAAACGTCTAAAATAGTCTCGTTCCTCACCTGCGAGATGAGGTTGTCTCGCGTGTACTGGGCGTAGGATGGCTTCTCTCGCTCTCTAACCCGTTCTCTGCCGTCCACGTGGTCGTCCAGTTGTGGGGTGGACCGTGCCATTTGGGACATTTTGGCCAGGTTGGTGTTTCCGGCACTGGGCGGGGGTGGGGGTGGTGGTGGGTAAGGAGGTAGAAGCGGCGGGGCCGCAGAAGAGGAGGCAACTAGCACCACTTGAGGAGGCCAAGAGGAACCCTGGTACGATCCCGGGTGGGCCGTAGGTCGTTTCTGATTCTTCCAGTTGAGCCGCTTGTAATTGGGAGGCGGCGGTCTGGGAGGCGGTTGAATGCTGGCTTCGCTGAAGCGGCGGGTGTCCTGCTGCACCACCACGCTGCGGGCCGTTGGCACAAACGGTCGGCTCTGGTGGTCCACTTTGGCTGAATCTATCGGCTGCGAACGTGACTCGTGGCCGTTTAAGACCGACTCCAGGCTCCGTGAAAATCCTAAAGACAACGTAAAGGAATTTACTCAATAGAAAAAGAGGCCCTCTCCTATGGAACCACCCCTATGGCTGGCTCCCAATTGAAGGACTTATTTTCTTGTTTTTTCAAGAATATTCCACTACTATTCTTTGAGTACACCCCACATCAAAATATTCTTTGCTAATATTACTAGCGTTAAGAAGATCATGTGCAGCAGTTATAATAAAAAGTGACGCAAAAATCCAGACATCGATCTGAGAAGAATTGGAGTCGTGAACGTAAAATGATGCGTTGTCAACCCACGACTCAAAAGTGACCTTGTGGGAGAATAGAGCCAACAGAGCTGAAGGGTGCTTCATCTTAGGTCTTGACAATTAATCAAATGTTGTTTTTGATTTCGATTAAGGTTTATACCGATCATGAAAATATAATAATCGAAAAAAATAAAAATAAAGGGTCGCAAATGCAAATCCTGTAGCTTGTAACGTTGAAACGGATGATGAGTGAATCAGTAATATAAGTTTGGGATCTTGCTACTTATATGACACAGTTGTAGTATGCCTCGTCAACAAACTTGAAAAGTTTAACAGATTATTCTTCATTTACAATTGAAGTCAAAAAGTGGCTTTGGAGCCATCAAAGCTGCTCACACAGTCACTAAGGTGAACACTATGTTTGACAAATCAACTTAATGTGTATTATATTTATCCATAACAGCATTTTTGTTGTAAATTGTGAGGTGTGTCTGTTAAAATCATGGTTGTTTTTACAAATGATGACAGATGTGAACAAGATCATGTATTGTCTTTGTGTGATGATGTAAATGAGATGTGGTGTATTGTATATTAAGTATGTGTCTTTGAAAGGGCATTTTATGACTTTTCTTAATTTGATTACGTGATATGGTATGATTTTATTGTCATAATTTTATTGCATGATTTTTGTATCCCTTTAATTTAGGTAGCCAGGGACTGCAGATGGAAATTAGCTATTTAGCTATAATCTGGTACAGAACTTTGAGATTAAGCTCTCGAGGTCGTCCTCAGACGTTGCTTTAATATTTCTGTGCATTGTCCCTTGACATAAAGACTGATTGATTGATTGATTGATACTTTTATTAATAGATTGCACAGTTCAGTACATATCCCGTACAATTGACCACTAAATGGTAACACCCGAATAAGTTTTTCAACTTGTTTAAGTCGGGGTCCACGTTAATCAATTCATGGTAACCAAAAAAAACAGTGTTCTGGTAATTAGTTCAAAAAAGTCATTAGTTATAGTTACTCATTACTCCGCCAAAAAAAGTATTTGAATCAGTAATGGAGTTAGTCCTCAATAAATGTAATCCATTACTAGGAGAGATGCACCTGGGGATAGGTTGTTTGGCAACACTAAATGGTGGGTGAATGTTGCGTTGGCCCTGCCATGAGGTGGACACTTGTCCAGGGTGTACGCCACCTTCCGCCCGAATGCAGCACGGATAGACTCCAGCATCCCCGAGAGGGACTAGCAGTAGAAAAATGGATGGATGGATGGAAAGTAACTAATATGTTACTTACCTCTGGTTAGTAGAGATTGAATGTGCTTCGATAGCTGTCATATCTCCTTGTCAACAAACGGGGTATTGTTTGGATGGCAAGTTTGTCACTTCAATCATTGATTTGTTGTTCAATATTCCTACTGCGAATTATGTTGTCTGCTTTGTCACAGTGTGATGGTATCTCTTCCTGTTTGATATCAAGTTCATTTTAGTGTGGTGCTGCTTGTTGCTTTCACGAATAAACATACATTTCTTGCATTGAACTTAAGACGCTGTCTTATTGTCGACATAAAACCACATCAAAAGTAGCGTGCCATGCTACATCAAGATAAGGCTAACGCCGTTGTAACGGACCTATAATTAATTAGATTACTCGTTACTAGTAAGAATAACGGTGTTACTAACCGCGGAAAACGTCACAATTAGCCAATAAAACAGAATCCGCTGATAAATATAGGATATCAGGGAAATTGACATACAGTGGGGCAAAAAAGTATTTAGTCAGCCACCGATTGTGCAAGTTCTCCCACTTAAAACGATGACAGAGGTCTGTAATTTTCATCATAGGTACACTTCAACTGTGAGAGACTGAATGTGAAAAAATTCCAGGAATTCACATTGTAGGAATTTTAAAGAATTTCTTTGTAAATTATGGTGGAAAATAAGTATTTGGTCAACCATTCAAAGCTCTCACTGATGGAAGAAGGTTTTGGCTCAAAATCTCACGATACATGGCCCCATTCATTCTTTCCTTAATATGGATCAATTGTCCGGTCCCCTTAGTATAAAAACAGCCCCAAAGACTGATGTTTCCACCCCCATGCTTCACAGTAGGTATGGTGTTCTTGGGATGCAACTCAGTATTCTTCTTCCTCCAAACACGACGAGTTGAGTTTATACCAAAACGGCTACATGGATGATACAGCAGAGGATTGGGAGAATGTCATGTGGTCAGATGAAACCAAAATAGAACTTTTTGGTATAAACTCAACTCGTCAGGGTGCCCCTGTACTCAACAAAGAAATATTGCATCGCCCACTTTTCCTGGAATTGTCTTTGCTCATCACTAACCTTTCTCTTCACTGCAGGCTTTAAAAAAAGACATGTTTGGGGTTGTGGAGTATATTTGTGTTTGGCCGACGCACGGAGAATGTTATTTTCGCAATGTGTGTCGTTCCGCTTTTCCTCCCTACAGCAACAAGTGACGGCTCCCGAAGTGTTATCCGGCGTCATATAGAAATATATGTTGTGTTCATCGCGTGAGGCAATGCAAATTAAACAATTAAAAAAAATAATAAATAAATAACGGTTTGAAATGGTCCAGGTTATCGGGGACTGTTATACAGTAAATGATGGACAGGGGTTGCGGTGTGACTGCAGCCAGGCAGTATGAATACCCTCGTCTCTATGGCAACATTTCTGTCGCTTTCACTCACTTGCCGCTTTTCCATTAACGCAGGGGTATTGTGGAGCCAAATAACAAAAATCGTTTCTGTCTGGAGCCAACGGGAGGGTGGGGACGACGACGACTCGCCATGGAGTTTACAGTTACGGTAGCACAATTAGCCCCGAACGGGCTAACATCACGACTAACGTGTTACATGTCCGATTTGCCCAGCGACTCTCTGTCAGAATATCAGCGCTGGGGTCCAGTGCACCACAGTTTTGTATTGTCGTTCGGTCCTTCGGCGGAGTGCTTAGGAAGCTACAGAGCCACTTGTCTCCTCGGCCCGGACTGTTTACAGCGGCGCTAGGGGAGGGAGCAAGAGAGAGACACACATAGTGACAGAGAGAGTTTGAGAGAGAGACAACGAGCAGGCTGGCGAGCGAGGGAAGAAGAGCGCCTGCGGGTCTAGTGGAAAAGCGGCAAAACGTTCCTCTGCTAGCATCACGCAAGTGACGTCAATATTCGGCCCTCTAGAGCCATATACAACACAGTGATTGGTAGATTCCTTCAGCTTGCGGGCCACACTTACATTAAACTTTCATATTAAGGTAGGGGCTGCAAAATAACGTCTCGCGGACCGCAATTGGCCCGTGGGCTGCAAGTTTATGACCCCTGCTATAAAGCTAAAGCTAGCAAGAACAATCCATAAACCCAAGACATATCTCCTCTGCTTGTGTTGTTGTGAATGACATCATTCATGTGCTGTGGCCTGGACATGCAAAATACTTTAACATTTCATGAAACAAATTGCAATCACAGAAAACACAAATAGAACAGACGATACATTTTACAATCTCAGGAAGCACAAAAACAAAAGCTGACACAACTGATAATTTCAGAAAACAAAAGAACAAAAGACAAAACACTTTACAATTTCAGAAAATACAAAAACAAAAAAAAAAAACGTACAATTTCAGCATACACAAAAACAAGCAGTTTACAATTTCATACACCGGAAAGGGGATGTCCCAAAATATGAGATTGACAACAAAATCAGCCAATTTTTTTTTTTCATGTCCGCACAGCTCTAATGAAGTCAAAACTCAGCGGCTGTGACAAAATGATTGGCTGATTTAGTTGTCAATCTGTAATTTTGGAATTCCCTTCTCCGGTTTCGGCTTGTTGTGTTCCTCTGAAATTGTAAAGCGTTAATTTATTTTCTAAAATTGTAAAGTGTTAGTTTTTTTTGTCAATTTGTTTTATGAAATTAAAAAAGTATTTTGTTTATTCTGTAATTGTAACTTGCTTCATGAAATTCGCACTTCCAGGCCACCATACTCATATAGATGTAACAACAATGGCGCTTTATCTTTTTTTCAGAGCCTCAAGTCTCCTTATTACTGGTGAAGCTGAGAACAACAGCATATCACACTTCCTCCCGTCACAATAGTAGCGCAGTGCGCCACATTCGGTCTGACTCTGCTAACAAATGTAGGTTTCAAAAAAGTACTTTACACAACCATAATGTGCAATTTAAGCAATACAATTTCAGATGCTTTGACCTAAAATACTGGTCACAATTGTATTGCACCAATACATATTTTTGCATTTAACCAACTAACATTTTATTACATTTTGACACAAAATGCACACATTATATGGTGCTAAAGTAGGTGTAGAGGTTAAAAAACGGAATTTAAAACCATTAAAAGCGGAAAAACAAGTTTTATTGTTATTTACATATTTTGTTATTACTCTTATTATTTTACTTGTTGTGGGTTATTTGTTACTTAATGATATCCGTTTAAAAAAAAACACCAATATTTAAAACTGAGTTTTGGTGGTGCAATAAATACTTTTTTTTACGTTTTCAAATTAATTGATAAGTATACAATTAATCGTGATTACATCAGTGGCCTAATGGTTAGAGTGTCGGCCCTGAGATCAGTAGGTTGTGAGTTTAAACCCCGGCCGAGTCATACCAAAGACTATAAAAATGGGACCCAACACATCCCTGCTTGGCACTCAGCATCAAGGGTTGGAATTTGGGGTTAAATCACCAAAAATGATTCCTGGGCGCGGCCACTGCTGCTGCTCACTGCTGCTGCTCACTGCTACCCTCACCCACCAGGGGGTGATCAAGGGAAATGGGTCAAATGCAGAGAATAATTTCGCCACACCTCGTGTGTGTGTGACAATCATTGGTACTTTAACTCAACAATATCAATCAAAAATAAATATGATTATTATTTTGCCGTAATCGTCCAGCCCAAAACTCTTGTCAATAACAAAAGGCCGTCATTTGTTGTTGTCCTGCTTTGATTGACTGATTGATTGATTGAAACTTTTATTAGTAGATTGCACATTACAGTACATATTCCATACAATTGACCATTAAATGGTAACACCCGAATAAGGTCTTCAACTTGTTTAAGTCGGGGTCCACGTTAATCAATTCATGGTATTCTGCTGCCCATGTAACCACGACAACCGATACACTTGGCCAAGACTTTCCTGATGGCAACACTGGCAGAAGGAATCCAATAGCGTTGCTGCAACCTTGCCAGCACATAGTTCCTGCCACCATGGCCAACCTCCTGATGAATGTGTTGTATGATGAAGTTAGAGACATGCAGGTCTTTTATTAGCTATCGTATCTCGGAGTTTAGACTCCATGGGCATGGCAACCTTGCTTGGTCGTCTTCCAACTCTCAAAACTCCCTCCTCCAGCTTGGAATTGATTTTATATCATGACTGTTTCCTTTCACCCACTCTCTCTTCTAGAGGCAAGATCGTTAATCTGGGAACTTTTTTTTCGACAGCTCCTAGTTATGTTCTGTTCTGTTTCTCTAGTCTCTTTTACTGATAGAAAACCATACGCAAAATAGCCTCCCGTTCTGAAGCTACTGAGTTCATCAACATAAACATTTTGCGAGATGATTTTAAACACCCGCTGGCTAAAGAGCTCTTTGTTATCGTCGGTACATCTCCAGAATTCAAAATTAGCACGGTTTAAGGAGAATGTCAAAATGGATGGACATCCCGTACTCTTTCAAAACTTTAGTGAAGTCCCTATTGGGCTACCAGAGAAAGCGTAGCAGGCCTGCATCTTACCAGACCTGGTGGAACATAGCCTCAATCTCAGACATCAGAACAGCGGGCTCCTTCCTGAACCAAGTCAAGACACCAATCAGAATGCTTGTGAGGTCAGGTTCTTGTAGGAGATACACATTGAGCGGTGCATATTTGAATGACGCCCCACAAGCAATTGCAACACAAATCCTTCTTTCCTGGGGATGGTATACCCTGTGATGAAAAATGTACCAAACCTTGCTGTCACTGCGCTCCAGATCTGACGGTGGCACTGTCTCAGCATATCCATTGGCAATCAGCTTTTTCATGAATGCAGTGCAGTTTTTTTTAAACAGTTTGTACCTGATGAACTTCCTTTTCAAGCTGAAGGTGCATTGCGCAGCAACTTTGCGGCCATTTTGTGGACCATTTCCAGAAACCTGTGGTCCTCCCTTGACAGCCCTGGTTGCTCATCCTGAATATGTTCAGGTAAACCTGCCTTGAACTGTCGTTTCTAAAGCTTGTCAAGTGTGACAGCAGAAATTTCTGTTTACTGAAAGGCCAAACTGACACACCGTCATTTACTGTTCAGCCAAGCATTGTCTTCAGGGCATATGGTCCTGGTGAATTCCAGAGGCACCACAGCTCATGGCAGATTCATACAATTCAGAATCTCCACAGACATCTCTATATATGGCAGCAGTGTTAATTCTGTTGACAACAAAACCCTCAAATCTAGACTCCAAACATCCCAGAACAGGCTAGTCAGGTTTCTCCTCGACCTCCACACCTCACTCCTACCCACTTCTCCAAAGTGGGCTGGCTCAAGGTGGAGGACAGAGTAAAGCAACTTGCACTGAGCTTAGTCTATAAAATCTGCTACACCTTCCTGATACTGAAGTACATGTCAAACTAATTCCATAACGTAAATGACTGCCATAACCACAACACTAGGAGGAGCTCCACAAACCATGTTAAACTCAGATTCCGATCGAACAAAGGTCTTAACTCATTCTTCTTCTATGCCACATCAATATGGAATGCACTCCCAACAGGTGTAAAAGAAAGTGCATCTATACCCTCTTTCAAAAACGCACTAAAAGAACACCTCCAGGCAACTACATCCCTAGACTAACACACTCCCTCCTCCACATCTCACCTCCCCAGGTTGTAAATAATCAAATGTAAATACCGTATTTTCCGCAATATAAGGCGCACCTAAAAACCTCAAATTTCCTCAAAAGCTGACAGTGCGCCTTATCATCCGGTGCGCCTTATATATGGACCAATATTGGGCCACAATAAGCGGTAGAAATGGATGGATGGATGGATGGAGGTCTCGCAACTACGGTAAGTAGCCGCCAACTTCATTTTCCCCCATTTCTTCTTCTACGGTAAGCAGCCGCCTACCTTATTTTCCCTCGTAGAAGAAGAAGCGCGCGGTGCATGCTGGGCTACATGACTGCGCGAGGCGTACCGTTTGTGTGTTTATGTAAAGACCCCAAAATGGCTCCTATTAAGAGACACGCTTACGACGCAGAGTTTAAACTCAAGACAATCAGTCACACAGTAGAACACGGGAATAGAGCAGCAGCGAGAGAATTTAACATTAACAGCAGCGACACTGACTCGTTTAATGACGACTTCGACGAGACGGATGCCGTATTCGCCCAACTGTTTGATCCGAACACTGAAGAAGAAGAATTTGAAGGATTTGTGAATGAGGAATAACTTAATAAAGTGAGCTTTACATGTTTATTTTGTGTGTTATGTTGTGTTAAATTACCGTTTGAGCAGCGTTGAGTTATTGTTTTATTATTGCTTTGCACTATTTCGAGTGTTACTATATTGTGATTGCACTAACGTTTGATTTACCGTAACAGTATCAGACTGTTTTTTACGTGTTTATTGAATCGGGGAAGATAATAAAACAGCTGTTTATTCATTTTGGGAGTGAACGCTGGTTTGTAATCTATTAATCAAGTTTGACTGACCTGACTGTTTTGTTGACATTCCTTTTAGCGCAGCTCCATCTAAAGGATGCATAACGTAACCCCAGCCTCTACTGTAGCATCTATTCTATCCGCCTTATAATGCGGTGTGCATTACAGGTTGTATATGAACAAAGTTTTAAAATAGGCCATTCATTGAAGGTGCGCCTTATATTTTGGTGCGCCTTATAGTGCGGAAAATACGGTAATCAAATGTACTGTATATACTTGCTCTTATGCTTTCTGAACTCACTGTTCACTGCTCGCTGTACTGCACATATCCTACGAAGTTAGACCTACACTGTTTCAATTTCCATTGCTCAGATGATATAATTGTTGATGACTGAAGTGCTGATATCAACCAAACCTAACCCGTCCGCCCCAAGCCCCCCCCCGTCCATTTCCCGCCCCCAGGATTGTAAATAATGTAAATAACTGAATGTACATACTCTGATGATTAATTTGTGTGATGACTCCATTATGCTGATAGTATATTTTTGTACCATGAATTGATTTACGTGGACCCCGACTTAAACAAGTTGAAAAACTTATTCAGGTGTTACCATTTAGTGGTCAATTGTACGGAATATGTACTGTACTGTGCAATCTACTAATAAAAGTTTCAATCAATCAATTAATCAATCAATAAAGGTCCAACTTGAAGCGTCGCCTGCAACTGCTATCAGGACATCTGCGCAACAGAGTAAGTAGGCCGAAGCTAATATTTCGAAATTACTGATAGTGTACTGATTTACTGTTACTGTTAAAAATGGTACAGCCGCAGCAAGACCGCTTACCCTATCACTACATTTGCTGTAGCAGTTGTAGGCCAACTTGGCCACTAATTTAATCAGCAAGATAACCGTACAGTGCACATGATGTCCTCGGCACACTGTTCAGCTATTAATTGCACAACCTGACAACCTAAAAGAACAAACTTCTCAGATACGTTTTAGATTTATAACACTGGTTGTGGTGTTTAAACAAGACCATGGCCAAGTTGCCAATCGTGCACTCAGTGTAGTTATACACAATATAGAATAAAAGTAATTTGTTATGTCAAATGTTCGTTTTAGTCATAAATTATTAAACGTTTAAAAAAAAAAAGGCTTAATTTCAGCTAAAATAATAACACAGTAACGTTAGTGTGAAATGGACTTATTGATATATTCAAGTAGTATAGGTCTCGTTGTGAATTTAATTTTTGAGATGCTCTGTAATGATGAAAGCGGTTTCAAGACAATTTTGAAAATAACACAACCATTCAAAAAATTATGGTTTTCCCTGGCTGCGGCCTGGAAAGATCTTTGCTTCACGATTCCCCTCGAGGACAGTGCAGCGGAGATGGAACAAACTCCTTCCTTAAACCCCCTAAGGGCGATGGACGGCTGGAGCAGCGCTAAAAGAGATGCAGCTTCGCCACCGGAGGGTCCCCCCCATTCCCGTCTTGTTGCAAGTCTTGTGGTTTCTGTGTCGTAACATGTTTTTGTGTGCTTATTTTTTTACCCCCCATAGAAGGCCTGTTCGGTTTTTGCTGACTAAGCGACTATCCTGAGCAACTTAGTCAGCGAGAAGCTGAATAGGGGATACAAAATACCTAGTCCTACACGCTGGCTGTCGTTGCATCAGTGAATACTGCTCCAAAGTATTTCCTTTTTAGTAGGTATACTATTATAAATGTGTAAAGAAGAATGTACAGAAGAGTAGTGAAACAATAAAACCAAGCAATCAGCAAAAAAATATGAATTCCCCATTCACCCACTCTCATTGTAAAAAAAAATAAATGCGCTAAAACAGCTGATTTTAAACACTTCTGCCACTAACGTACGACACCTACCACATGCCATGCAGCCAACGTTATACAATAAACCAAAACTATAGTGGCCACAATGTGAGTATTAGAGGCATAACAGCATAGCATGACCTGCCATGACCACCTTTGGTTTCTGACCCACAATTTGGATCCCCTGTACTAAGTGAAACCTGCTTCCCATGGCTTTACTATAACTTAGGCCCAATCCCAATACACCCCCTCACTCACTACCACAAGCCATTACCCACTACACCCTTAAAATGAAGCAAAAAGGGGTAGAACTTTGTAATCTTCCCTAGAAGTTGGGACACCGTCACTAAGAAGTTTACGTTCAGGCACTTAAGCGACAACATAGTTACGTTTCACCTAGAGTTGTCCCAATACTAATATTTTGGTACCAAAATCCATCCATCCATCCACCCATTTTCCGCTGCTTATCCGAAATCTGGGTCACGCCGGCAGCAGTCTAAGCAGAGATTCCCAGACTTCCCTGTCCCTGGCCACCTCCTTGAGTTCTACAGGCGGGATACAGAGGCTTTCCCAGGTCAGCTGTGAGACATAGTCCCTCCAACGTGTCCGAGGTGTGCTCGGAGTACCGGTAGGA
This sequence comes from Nerophis ophidion, assembly GCF_033978795.1. Taxonomy (NCBI): domain Eukaryota; kingdom Metazoa; phylum Chordata; class Actinopteri; order Syngnathiformes; family Syngnathidae; genus Nerophis; species Nerophis ophidion. Next base: position 44,712,667 of record NC_084620.1, read on the forward strand.
CATGTCTGAAACACCTCAGCAGGTAGGCGTCCAGGAGGCATTCGTAAGCTGGCTCCTCTCAACGTGAAGGAGCAGCGGCTCTACTTTAAGTCTCTCCCAGATGACCGAGCTGCTCACTCTATCTCTGAGGGTGATCCCAAAAAACCTGCGGAGGAAACTGATTTCTGCCGCCTGTATTCGCAACCTTGTTCTTTCAGTCATTACCCAAAGTTCATGACTATAGGTGAGGGTTGGAACGTCGACTGACCTGTAAATCAAGAGCTTCGCCTTCTTCATCACAACTGACCAGTGGGCAGACGTTGCACCAATCCGTCTGACCCTGAGATACTTGAACTCCTCCACTTGAGGCAGATCTTCACTCCCGACCCGAGGGGCGCAGTCCACCCTTTTCCGAATGAGAACCATGGCCTCAGATTTCGAGGTACTGATCTTCTTTCCAGCAGCTTCACACTCGGCTGCAAACGACCCCAGTGAACGCTGAAAGTCCCGGCCGGATGAAGCGAACAGGACCACATTATCTCCAAAAAGCAGAGATGCAATCCTCTGGCCACCACACTGGAAACCTTCCACACCATGAATACGCCTAAAAATTCTGTCCATAAAGATAATGAACAGGCGTGGGCATCATGGGCGGTAATTCTGGATTGGCAAACTGAGGAGGTGGTTCCTCTCTTTCAGAAGGTGAACCGGAGGGTGTGTTCCAACTATCGTGGGATCACATTCCTCAGCCTTGCCGGTAAAGTCTTTTCAGGTGTACTGCAGAGGAGACTAGGCCGAATAGTCGAACCTCGAATTCAGGAGGAACAGTGTGGTTTTTGTCCTGGCCGTGGAACTGTGGACCAGCTCTATACTCTCAGCAGGGTCCTTCAGGGTGCATGGGAGTTTTCCCAACCAGTCTAGATGTGCTATGTGTACTTGGGGAAGGCATTTGATCGTGTTCCTCGGGAAGTCCTGTGGGGAGTGCTCAGAGAGTATGGGGTATCGGACTGTCTGATTGTGACGGTCGGCACACTGTATAATTGGTGTCAGACCATGGTCTGCATTGCTGGCAGTGGGTCGTACCCATTTTCAGTGAGGGTTAGACTCCCCCAGGGCCGCCCTTTGTCACCGATTCTGTTCATAACGTTTATGGACATAATTTGTAGGTGCAGTCAAGGAGTTGAGGGGATCCGGTTTGGCTGCAGGATTAGGTCTCTGGATCGGTTCGCAGCTGAGTGTGAAGCGACTGGGATGAGAATCAGCACCTCCAAGTCCTGAGTCAATGGTTCCAGCCCGGAACAGGGTAGAGTGCCATCTCCGGGTTGGGGAAGAGATACTGACCTAAGAGGAGGAGTTAAAGTATCTCAGTCTTTTTCCCGAGTGAGGGAAAAGTACAGTAATGCGGACACAATCGATCCGTTGTGTTGAAGGAGCTGAGCCGGGAGGCAAAGCTTTCAATTTACCGGTCGACCTACATTCCCATCCTCACCTATGGTCATGAGTTTTGGGTTATGACTGAAAGGACAAGATCACGGGTACAAGCGGCCGAAATGAGTTTCCTTCGTCGCGTTAGAGATAGGGTGAGAAGCTCGGTCATCCGGATGGAGCTCAAAGTAAAGCCACTGCTCTTCTACATCGAGAGGAGCCAAATGAGGTGGTTCGGGCATCTGGTCATGATGCCACCCGAAACCTTCTCTGGGGAGATGTTTAGGGCACGTCCAAGCAGTAGGAGGCCACGCGGAAGACCCAGGACATGTTGGGAAGACTATGTCTCTCAGCTGGCCTGGGAACGCCTCGGGATCCCCTGGGAAGAGCTGGACGAAGTAGCTGGGGAGAAGAAAGTCTGGATTTCTCTGCTTAGGCTGGTGCCTCCGTGACCCGGCCTCGGATAAGCGGATGGATGGATGGCATTAAGACAAATACAATCATTAGTAAATACTGAAAACAAAAAAGCTAAAAGTATACAGACAAGACAAGTATTATGTAATACACATATTCATAAAGATAAAACAGAAATTAAACAGTGGGAATTTGTTACAAAATTCAGTCCATTAACTTGCATTATTTAACGTTTCGTGTGTGGTTTGACTGCGCTAATACTTTTCAACAAGCCAACCAGCTTGTCTTGTATCTACTGTATATGTGCACAGTGGAAGCTGTTAACTTTATCACCTGCCACACTTTAAACTCCTTGCGCACGTGTCAATGTTTGTTATTTGAACCTAAATTTGAAACAATGATGGTCATGCTCAATTTTCCCTCCAATTTTTCATATGTGTGAGCAAACGCCATAACTCCTAGAGCATTCAGTGGGGAACCTTGTGAGCGACGGCAGACGTGCACACTGTTATGCGCTTATCTTTTTATTCGATTTTGTGCGCTGCCTAGATTTGCCGTGCGCAGAGGAAGTGCGAGCAGTGCGCAATTGCACAGGCGCGTACCTTAGAGGGAACGTAGGTCATGCTGTATTGACACATTTGGCGAGGCGTGTTTTAAAGTATTCATATCCCCTACCCTTCGTTATGCCCACTGCCCCTACATGCAAAGGGTAATTGGCACACCACTACTTTCACGGGAATGCGCACAATGTAGTGATAAGGGGATGTACTGGGAATGGGCCTTTGTGTAAAATTACAATGTATTTACCTCAAACAGTTAGACTTAGACAAACTTTATTGATCCACAAGCAATATTGTTTCTAGTAACTTTTTCGTCTCAATATTATGACTTTCTTCATGAAAGAATATCAACTTCTACCCATCCATATATTTTTCTATACCGCTTGTCCTCATTAGTGACACTGGCAAGCTGGAGTCTATCCCAGCTGGCTTTGGACTGGTCGCCAGACAATTGGTGGGCACAAATTAAAAAGACAAATATTCATAGCCACATTCACACCAGTGGACGATTTAATTTCCTAACATGCATGCTTTTGGTATCTGGGAGAAAGCTGGAGTTATCATAGAAAACCGACGCATACAAACTCCACACAGATGTGTGGCTACCAGGTAGCAGAATAACAAATTATTTACTTGAAATATTCGCTCATAAAAAATGCAATTTCACTTCCATTACATTTGCATCATTATTTTTCTTTAAATTCCAATACTATTACCTTTCCATACACATTATGGCTATGGTATTTACAAACCCCGTTTCCATATGAGTTGGGAAATTGTCTTAGATGTAAATATAAATGGGATACAATGATTTACAAATCCTTTTCAACCCATATTCAGTTAAATATGCTACAAAGAAAATATATTTGATGTTCAAACTGATAAATATTTATTTTTTTGAAAATAATTATTAACTTTAGAATTTGATGCCAGCAACACGTGACAAAGAAATTGGGAAAGGTGGAAATAAATACTGATAAAGTTGAGGAATGCTCATCAAACACTTATTTGGAACATCCCACACGTGTGCAGGCTAATTGGGAACAGGTGGGTGCCATGATTGGGTACAAAAACACCTTCCCTTTCACAAGAAAGGACGGGGCGAGGTACACCCCTATGTCCACAACTGCGTGAGCAAATAGTCAAACAGTTTAAGAACATCCATCCATCCATTTTCTACCGCTTATTCCCTTTCGGGGTCGCGGGGGGCGCTGGCGCCTATCTCAGCTACAATCGGGCGGAAGGCGGGGTACACCCTGGACAAGTCGCCACCTCATCGCAGGGCCAACACAGATAGACAGACAACATTCACACTCACATTCACACACTAGGGCCAATTTTAGTGTTGCCAATCAACCTATCCCCAGGTGCATGTCTTTGGAAGTGGGAGGAAGCCGGAGTACCCGGAGGGAACCCACGCATTCACGGGGAGAACATGCAAACTCCACACAGAAAGATCTCGAGCCTGGATTCGAACCCAGGACTGCAGGACCTTCGTATTGTGAGGCAGACGCACTAACCCCTCTGCCACCGTGAAGCCCATGTTTCTCAAAGTGCAATTGCAAGAAATTTAGGGATTTCAACATCTACGGTCCATAATATCATCAAAAGGTTCAGAGATTCTGGAGAAATCACTCCACGTAAGCGGCATGGCTGGAAACCAACAATGAATGACCGTGACCTTCGATCCCTCAGACTGCAGTGTATCAAAAACCGACATCAATCTCTAAAGCAGCGGTTCTCAACCTTTTTTCAGTGATGTACCCCCTGTGAACATGTTTTTAATTCAAGTACCCCCTAATCAGAGCAAAGCATTTTGGGTTGAAAAAAAGAGATAAATAAGTAAAACACAGCACTATGTCACCAGTTTCTGATTTATTAAATTGTATAAAAGTGCAAAATATTGCTTATTTGTAGTGGTCTGTCTTGAACTATTTTGGAAAAATGATATAAAAACAAATAAAAACTTGTTGAAAAAGAAACAAGTGATTAAATTATAAATAAAGATTTCTACACATAGAAGTAATCATCAACTTAAAGTGCCCTCTTTGGGGATTGTAATAGAGGTCCATCTGGATTCATCAACTTCATTCTAAACATTTCTTCACAAAAAAAGAAATCTTTAACATCAATATTTATGGAACATGTCCACAAAAATCTAGCTGTCAACACTGAATATTGCATTGTTGTATTTCTTTTCACAGTTTATGAACATACGTTCATATTTTGTTGAAGTATTATTCAATAAATATATTTATAAAGGATTTTTAAATTGTTGCTATTTTTAGAATATTTTTGAAAAATCTCACTTACACCTTGGCATACCTTCAAGTACCCCCATTTGAGAACCATTGCTCTAAAGGATATCAGCACATGGGCTCAGGAACACTTCAGAAAACCACTGTCACTAAATACAGTTCGTCGCTAGATCTGTAAGTGCAAATTAAAGCTCTACTATGCAAAGCGAAAGCCATTTATCAACAACATCCAGAAAAGTCGACGGCTTCTCTGGGCCCAAGATCATCTAAGATGGACTGATGTAAAGTGGAAAAGTGTTCTGTGTCTGACGAGTCCACATTTCAAATTGTTTTTGGAAATATTCAACATCGTGTCATCGGGACCAAAAGGGAAGCGAACCATCCAGACTGTTATCGACGCAAAGTTTAAAAGCCAGCATCTGTGATGGTATGGGGGTGCATTACTGCCCAAGGCATGGGTGACTTACACATCTGTGAAGGCACCATTAATGCTGAAAGGTACATACAGGTTTTGGAACAACATATGCTGCCATCTAAGCACAGTCTTTTTCATGGATGCCCCTGCTTATTTCAGCAAGACAATGCCAAGCCACATTCAGCAGGTGTTACAACAGCATGGCTTCGTAAAAAAAGAGTGTGTGTACTTTTCTGGCCCGCCTGCAGTCCAGACCTGTCTCCCATGGACAATGGTGGCGCATTATGAAGCGTAAAGTACGACAGCGGAGACCCCGGACTGTTGAACGACTGAAGCTCAGTTCCCAAACGTTTATTGAGTGTTGTTAAAAGAAAAGGTAAAGTAACACAGTGGTTAACATGCCCTTTCCCAACTACTTTGGCACGTAAAATAAAAAATAATTTTTTTGTTAATAATTATTTGCAAAAAAATATAAAGTTTATGAGTTTGAACATCAAATATTTTGTCTTTGTAGTGCATTCAACTGAATATGGGTTGAAAAGGATTTGCAAATTATTGTATTCCGTTTATATTTACATCTAACACAATTTCCCAACACATATGGAAACGGGGTTTGTACTTAAATCTACACCTTATTTGTCAAGATATTCATTGACACTTGTTTTGTAGTTGTTTTATTCAACTCCTAGTAATTAAGTTCAGCTTTAAATATGTTCTTTGTTTTTTGGGGTTCCATAGCTTTCAAACCAAATTAACAAATCATTCCAACTACAGACGCCCCGTTTTTTGTTTCGTAGTTTTTCAGCTTTCTGTCCAATTCCAAGCAAATCATTTCAGCGCTACAGATATACCGTCCTTTTTTTTTTTTTTTTTCTCTTTTTTGTCATGAAAAAGGGACATTTTTGTCATGAAAAAGGGAGGTTTTTGTGGTTGGTGCACTAATTGTAAGTGTATATTGTGTTTTTTATGTTGATTTAAGAAGAAGAAAAAAAAAAAAATATATATATATATATATATATATATACTTTTTTTTTTTTTTTAATTCTTCTGCGGCCCGGGACCAATCGGGCAACGGCCCGGTGGTCTAGACCACAAGCGAGTGTTTTAAATGTAGATTCCTTTAAGGCAAAGTCTCTACCTGACATTTTCTGCAGATTGGATCCTTCCTTCTCTCTGGTAGCGCCTTGTCTCCAGCTGCCACCAGTGCTGCAGACATGAAAAAACAGTTAATTCCCTATTTTGGATATGTACTTGTTGTCTTGCTGTAAGATCTTGTCACTGACTCTTCCAGTTTCCCAGGTGTTCCCCAATTACGATCCGGATGGATGTCCCCGTGACCAGTGTGCTGCAGACTCCCCTTCACCGGAGGTGTGATGTAGTTTACGGGTCCTGGGTGACTGGAGGTGCTCTCAATGGAGGAGATGCTGGCCACAGGGGTTGGCGGTACTATGATGCTTGGGGGGAACCATCCGACGGTTAGTGTCCTCTGGTTTTGGCCCCGCCACTCGCAAAGCTCCAGTCTGCACATGATGAAGTCAAGAAGTTCAATTCGCACATTTTCCATTATGATCACCATTTTTTTGTTACCCGTGTTCTACAACAGTCACAAGGTCGTTTGGTAGGAGCGCAAGTTTCCGGGGTTCTGCGAACTCCCTCGTGGCTTGGACTTCCATTGGTTTAGCCTGCAAAAAAAGAATGCAGTGAAAAAAAACAGTCCTGGTTTTTAAGCAATAAGTGCTTCTATCTTTGCAGGTTTACCTCTGCCACCATTGTGATGAGCTGGGCAAAGGTGGGTCGGTCGGACGGGTTGCACTGCCAACATCTCCTCATGATGCCGTACATCTCCAGGGGACAATCTGGTGGTTTTTCCAAGCGCTCCCCCTCGCGTTCCACGCGCCACAGGATCTGGATTCCAGAGATATTTTCACTTGGAGCTAAAATCGGGGTGGGGTGTCGTTCCGGGTTCTGTTCCAATTAATGCGGACAAGCTCATACCTGTTTTGCTGACAGACCGAACCACGGCTCGTCACAGTAGGTGAACATTTCCCATAGGGTGACGCCAAACATCCACACGTCTGAGCAATGAGAAAAGGAACCCACACGGAGACTCTCCGGCGCACACCTGAAACCCAGATGGTAAAGACCATATTTGATTTTAGATATCAAAAATAAGGTAGTGGCCACATTAGGTCAGTGAGGGGGCAGTGAAAAATGCAAAGGGGGCCTCGTGGACACGCTGCTTTTTCCTGTGCTAATACAGTCGTAACATTGCCTTCTTCATTGACTTCGGTTGTTAGCTATGTGTCCAACTCCAACCTGGAGAATTGATTGCGCTTTGTCAGGACTCTACCTTTAAACGTGTACAACTTGGGTGTACCGCCTGAGCTAAACTCCTGCTCGTAAAACTCTTAAGATTTTCTGTTTAAATGAGGGGAGAATGCAGAAACATTGAGGCATGGTGCAGCTGACCTGATGATAAAGTAGTTTGAGAATGTTTCTGTATTATTGATTTTGTATTATTCACTTATTCAAAATATTATGTGTAAAGTCCTACTTAAGGTTAAATTCAATTCAAGAACTAGATGAGGCAATTTCTGAAGGAATTGAGTGTGAATGCTCCAATGCTGAATTTGAACTGAAATGCCAACTGTATGGTTTGAATGTTGAAGAGTTTGAATTTCCAGAAAAAATGTAATTTGGTTTGAAAGTTGGAAATGTTTAGTTTGAATGTCCAGAATGTGTGGAATGTGTTGATGTTGGAATGGTTTGAAAAGGTAAAAAAATGTGGGAATTGTGCAATTTGGAAAAATGTCCCTTTCATTTCAATGGAAACTTTCTGGAGATTTTGAGAAAAGCGTTTTTTTTTTGTTTTTTTTTTAATGATTAAGAGCCTAAATGTCCTGAATGAGCTGAAATGGTTGGCGTTGGAATTGTTTAAATCGCTCAAGAAATGTTGAAGTAGTATCAGTTTTTTAATTTAAATATGGTATTACGGAATTTCGGGGGAAACCGGGATATTTTCAAATTCTTAAACCAACTTGTATTTTCTCCTGACTAAGAGGAATGGTTGAAATGGTTTTAAAAATGTGAAAGGAGTCCATCCATCCATCCATTACCTACCGCTTGTCCCTTTCGCGGTCGGGGTGGGCGCTGGAAATGTTTTAGCTGTATTCATCACACTAAAAATCCTGGAAATATGGTTAGAAAAAAAACAGGAATTTCTGGAAATTTGTTGAAAGTGGAAAAATTGTGTTTTGAATTTCCAGGATGAATTGAATGTGTCTAACTTATAATAGTTTAAATCGGTTGATACATGTGGGAATTGTGGACGTTTAAGAAATGGATAATTAATTCTGAATAGGGTAAATGTCCCTAAAGACTGGGAATTTTAAGAAATCCAGGAATTTTTTAGAATTGTTGAAAGGGAGCACACCATTTCTGAACAGGCTGAATATTTTGAAGTTGGAACAGTTTGGATCGAATAAAAAATGTGTGAGTTGTGGAACTTTGGATAATGTCCCATTCTTTTCAATGGGAATTTTATTGAAATTTGGGAAAGTCGGTAATTTTTGGGAAAATGCTAAACCTGAATGTTCAGAATGGTTGGTGTTGGAATTTTTCAAATCGGTCAAGAAATGTTAAAGTCGTAACATTTTTTATTGTGAAATGGTATTCCAGAATTTCGGGATACTAGGAATTTTTCAAGTTCGATAAACAACTTTGTTTTTTTGTCCTGATTAAGAGGAATGTTTTGATGGTGGAACAGTTGAAGTGGTTTGAAAAATGTGGAAGGAGTAGTCGACAGAAAAAATGGTTTGAAAAAACGTGAATTCTCAGAATTCCTGGAATTTTGAAAAATGATAGTTTGAATGTCCAGGATGAGTGGAATATGTCGGAGGTGGAAGGCTTTAAATCGGTTGAAAAATGTGGAAATGGTGGAAGTTTTAAAATTGGCAAATTCATTTTGGATGGGAAAAATGTCCTGGAAAACTTGGATTTCTGGAAAATCTGGAACTTTTTGGAATTTGTCAAGGGAAAGCCCGTGATTCCCGAATAGGCTGAACAATTTGAAGTTGAAACGGTTTGAATCAGGTGAAAAATGTGGAAGGTAGAGCGTGCCAAAATCTGGAGAAGAAGAATAAATAGAAACATTTTGGTGTAGAAAACCATGTGTGATTGCTCCAAAGCATTCACACATATTAAGCCATCTAGTTGGAAGAAATAAAATGTTGTGATTGTTTATAAAATGTAGATGAAGGATCATTTATTTTAATTTTTTTTGTTTTGTTTCCCCCTGAGGGATTGCCACCTTATTGTGGTAAGGGGGCTGCGTACCTCAGTGATTAACAGCACTGCCCACACTTGAGACATAGTCACATTTTTTTTTCCAAGTTGTGTTTTACCAACTATCAAGGAGTCAACAGTTCCCCCTGTAGCCTATCTACTTTTGTGTTGCGTCCATACCGGTGTGGCTGTACACATGTATGATTGTAGCCCTTTGGCTCTTTCAAGTGCTGCTTTCGATTTCTTTAAAGCAGTTCAGGTACACACAACAACACTCACATTAACAGTGCAGCCATATTTCCAATGGTAAACAGAAACAGGCATGAAATAAACTCAAACTCAACTTAACTCAACTCTCCCACTTAATGTCAAAGTTAGCTGATGGTACAATGCGTGGAGTCTACACTGCAAAAAGTCAGTGTTCAAAAACAAGGGGAAAAATAACAAAAATTAGGGGTATTTTACTTGAACTAAGCAAAATTACCTGCCAACAGAACAAGAAAATTTGGCCCATCAAGACTTTCCAAAACAAGTAAAATTAGCTAACCTCAATGAACCCCAAAATACTTTAAAATAAGTATATCACCACTAATAACAAGTGCACTTTTCTTGATAGAAAAAAGAAATAGGAGAGCTTTTTTCTCAATATGTTGAAAAATATTCTTAAATTAAGTAAATGCTAGTGCCATTATCTTGACGTAATGATACACGCACGGCATTACATTTCTTGAAACCAGCAAACTTATACTAAAAACTAGTTTATTGTTCTTAATGGAAAGGCAACAAGGCAACCGCTTTTTACTCTCGGGGTTTCCTTGCCGCTCAGGAAAATCATATGATTTAAAAATGCATTTTTCCATCAATAACATGACATCGTCACAGAAAGTGCGTGCTCTTTCAGTCAATAGGTGCTCAAGGAATATATATATTATAATGTATATATATATATATATATATATATATATATATATATATATATATATATATATATAATACTGTTTATGTATATGTGTATATATATATATAATACTGTTTATGTATATGTGTATATATATATACATACATACATACATACATGTATACACACATACATATGTACATATACATTTATACATATACACACATATATATAATATATATATGTATATATATAGATAGATAGATAGTACTTTATTGATTCCTTCAGGAGAGTTCCTTCAGGAAAACACATATATATATGCACACATATATATATGCACACATATATATATGCACACGGTCCGGGGGCCGGGCCGTGTGCATATATATACTGTCTATATATATATATATATATATATATATATATATATATATATATATATATATACATATATATATATATATATATATATATATATATGTGATTTTGAAGAATTTATCTGAACGTGCATTAATTACTTCTGTTCAAAATTGTTAGCAAAGGTCACATGTTAAATGTTTAAATATTAACTGTCAGTTTACTGTACTTTGCAAACTGTACTACTATACGAGTACGTATTTTCTATTGTTTCAGTGGAAATAAAACAGGAAAGTCCATTTGTCAGTCATCTGTTTCAATTATGAGACACAATTGTGTCAAAGTCATGATTTTTTTTCCATGCTTGAAATAAGAAATTATTACTTTAAAAAAGTACTTTTATACTTGTGAGTGTTGATGACACAGCTTTGCAACAGTTGATATTTTAGTTTCAAGCATGTTTTACTCAATAAAGTTCATAAAATCTCAGCAACAAGCTGTAATATCTTATTGAGATAGTTTAGGATCAAAACCCTTAAAACAAGTACAACACTAACATAAAATCTGCTTAGTGAGAAGAATTATCGCCCTTATTTGAGATATTTAATCTTACTTAGATTTCAGTTTTTGCAGTGCAGGAAGCAGAGGCGGTCACCCAGGGCCCTAAATTTTTGACATCATTATTATTATTATTATTATTATTATTAGTTAACTTTAGTGAACTTTGGCATGTATAATCACGCACCTGTGCACAGTGGTGACCGCCGCCTTGCCCCTAGTTTTTAAGGTGTGCCCAGGAGTGACTCAGTAACACAGTCCTTACCATGCAAACGGGATCCGTCTATGCGCTGACATGATGTAGTGGTCCACTTCTTGACTCAGGCCCCTCATCAGGCCGAAATCCCCGATCTTGACCATGTCTTTGGAAGCCAAAAGAACATTCCTGGCTGCCAGGTCCCTGTGAATGAAGCGGCGGGTCTCTAGGTAGTCCATACCCGCCGCAATTTGAGTGGCAAAGAGCCACATGCGTAGCAGCGGGTACTCGAACTGACGCAAGCGTAGTGTGTCGTATAGCGAACCTAAGGGGGCTAGTTCTGTGACCTGGAAACGGTATAAACCAACGTTATGTATGTTGCATGCAAAATGGGGTTTGGATGGGCAGTCCTACCATTTTGAGGGGCTGGGTAAGCACCACACCGTACAGTCGAATAATGTGTGGGTGGTCGAGCGACTGCATGGTGGTCACTTCTAACAGGAAGTCTGTTAACATATCCGTCTGCTTGCTCATGCTGTTTCGTAGGGACTTTACTGCCACAGGAAGCTGAGGGAGAAAGAATAAAAAATGCATGTTTTTTTATCATTACATTCAAAACCTGTATGTATGTTTCAGCATTAATGGTGCCTTCACAGATGTGTAAGTTACCTCTGGCTTGGAAACTAATACACCCCCATACCATCACAGATGGTATGGGGGTGTATTATAATTTTTATTTTAATATTTATTTAATATTTAAATGTATTTTTATTTTAATTTTCCTGAGGGAGCTTTCCTGAAGGAATCAATAAAGTACTATCTATCTATCTATCTATCTATCTATCTATCTAGATGCTGGCTTTTGAACTTTACGCCTATAACAATCCGGATGGTTCTTTTCCTCTTTGGTTCGGAGGTCACGACGCCCACAGTTTCCAAAAACAATTTGAATTGTGGACTCATCAGACCACAGAACACTTTTCCACTTTGCATCAGACCATCTTAGATGAGCTCGGGTCCAGCAAAGCCAGTGGCGTTTCTGGGTGTTGTTGATAAATGGCTTTCGCTTTGTACATTAGAGTTTTAACCTCCACTTACAGATGTAGCGACAAATTGTAGTTACTGATAGTGGTTTTCTGAAGTGTTCCTGAGCCCATGCGGTGATATCCTTTACAGATTGATGTCAGTTTTTGATGCAGTACTGCCTGAGGGATCAAAGGTCTCGGGCATTGCCACTTACATGCAGTAATTTCTCCAGATTCTCTGAACGTTTTGTTGATATTACAAACCGTAGATGGGGAAATCCCTAAATTCCCTGCAATGGCTCCTTGAAAAAAGTTGTTCTTATACTGTTCAACAATTTGCGCACGCATTTGTTCAGTGGTGACCCTCACCCCATCATTGTTTGTGAATGACTGAGCATTTCATGGAAGCTGCCTTTAAAATAATAATAATAATAATAATGGATTAGATTTATATCGCGCTTTTCTATTATTAGATACTCAAAACGCTCACAGAGAAGTGGGAACCCATCATTCATTCACACCTGGTGGTGGTAAGCTACATCTGTAGCCACAGCTGCCCTGGGGTAGACTGACTGAAACGTGGCTGCCAGTTTGCGCCTACGGCCCCTCCATTCATTCACCAGTGTGAGCGCCACCGGGAGCAAGGGTGAAGTGTCCTGCCCAAGGACACAACGGCAGCGACTTGGATGTCAATAGGCGGGGAGCGAACCTGCAACCCTTAGGTTTCTGGCACGGCCTCTCTACCCACTACGCCATGCCGCCCCTATATACCAATCATGGCACCCACCTGTTCCCAATTAGCCTTTTCACCTGTTGGATGTTCCAAATAAGTGTTTGATGAGTATTGCTCAACTTTCTCAGTCTATTTTACCACTTGTGCCAGCTTTTTCGAAACATGTTGCAGGTATTAAATTCCAAATGAGCTTTGTTGTTTTTGAAAAAAACAACAACAAAGTTTACCAGTTCGAACGTTAAGTATCTTGTCTTTGCAGTCTATTCTATTGAATATTAGTTGAAAACGATTTGCAAATCCTAGTATTTTGTTTTTATTTACGTTTTACACAACGTGGCAACTTCACTGGTTTTGGGTTTTGTATTTCACATCAATTACATTTGTAATCGTGAATTGTTTACAAAAACGACTGATAATAAAACAGGACTAGTCATTACAAGATAGAGTTCATAATCGTCCTTGCTTTCAAATCCTTCACGCAGTGGTCTGCTACAAGCAGATTACATTTACCCCTTTAATGTCAGTTGCTGTATTCGCTTGGAAAAAAGTCATTCTCAATGAGGCTTAGATGACCTGAAATTATTGAAACAAATACATTTGTACTTGATTGCTTATACTGACTGCTATTTGTCATTTTAGAAGAAACTAGTGGGTGCTTACCGGGTATAAAGATCAAATGTCGCTAGTAAAAAAAAGATAACTTGTCCCAGATCTTAAACATTGCTCTTTTCACTGTTGACAAAGATTTGTCTTCCAAGACATCACAACATCCAAGTTCTGACCAGAACTCTGACATCAGTGAAAACATTGTTGTAGGAGCAAACGACACGATGCATCGCTATATTGACATTTTGTCTAACACCTGGTATCATATTGCATTGTGTTCTACCCCTAGTACTAATACTGTATTGTTAAAGATAACAATAACATACATCACAATTTAAATATTTATCCTTCCTCTGGCATCAATACAGATTGCAATAGAAAACGATACCATAAATTGGATAATCTGTCAACCATACTTTGTTTTACCCTAATTTCGCCGTTAAACTGCCTCCCCAAAAATATCTCCTTGCCTATTCGGTGGAGCACATGTGAGCAACATCATACGTGCACACTGTGGCCTCACCAGTTGCACACCTGTCCCAAAGCTGACTAAATAACAAGTTAAATATTTTATTATTATAATCAAATGACAGCAGTCATTTCCATGAGATTATTTTCTAATATAAGTGTTTTGGCTCACTTACAATGACAATAACAAAAAATATTGTTTTCCTTGAGCTGCGGACTAGTATTGTATGGGTGGAGGTCCTGCTTTGGAAATAATTTGTACACCTTTCAGATATCGCATTTAGTTCCCATTAAAACATTCACATGTGGCACAATGAGATGTAAACATGTAACTTTCTGTTTGTAGAATATTAGTTTTTATTAGTATTTCTATAACATATTAACAGCATTTCAGGATTAGTACACATTAGATTGGTAAATCATAGTGTATCGACCTGGAATTACACATTATGTGTGGTGTTGGAGTTGTCCGACTTTTTGTGTGGCTGTTAACGTATCACTGGCTAAGTGCCATATGTACAAACCCCGTTTCCATATGAGTTGGGAAATTGTGTTAGATGTAAACATAAACGGAATACAATGATTTGCAAATCCTTTTCAACCCATATTCAGTTGAATGCACTACAAAGACAAGATATTTTATGTTCAAACTCATAAACTTTTTTTTTTTTTGGCAAATAATAAACTTAGAATTTCATGGCTGCAACACGTGCCAAAGTAGTTGGGAAAGGGCATGTTCACCACTGTGTTACATCATCTTTTCTTTTAACAACACTCAATAAACGTTTGGGAACTGAGGAAACTAATTGTTGAAGCTTTGAAAGTGGAATTATTTCTCATTCTTGTTTTATGTAGAGCTTTAGTCGTTCAACAGTCCGGGGTCTCTGCTGTCATATTTTACGCTTCATAATGCGCCACACATTTTTGATGGGAGATAGGTCTGGACTGCAGGCGGGCCAGGAAAGTACCTGCACTCTTTTACTACGAAACCACGCTGTTGTAACACGTGGCTTGGCATTGTCTTGCTGAAATAAGCAAGGGCGTCCATGATAACGTTGCTTGGATGACAACATATGTTGTTCCAAAACCTGTATGGACCATTCAGCATTAATGGTGCCTTCACAGATGTGTAAGTTACCCATGCCTTGGGCACTAATACACCCCCATACCATCACAGATGCTGGCGTTTGAACTTTGCGCCTATAACAATACGGATGGTTATTTTCGTCTTTGTTCCGGAGGACACCACATCCACAGTTTCCAAATATAATTTGAAATGTGGACTCGTCAGACCACAGAACACTTTTCCACTTTGCATCAGTCCATATTAGATGAGCTCGGGCCCAGCGAAGCCAGCGGCATTCCTTAGTGTTGTTGATAAATGGGTTTCGCTTTGCATAGTAGAGTTTTAACTTGCACTTACAGATGTAGTAACCAACTGTAGTTACTGACACTGGTTTTATAAAGTGTTCCTGAGCTCATGTGGTTATATCCTTTACACACTGATGTCGGTTTTTGATGCAGTACCGCCTGAGGGTTCAAAGGTTCGTAATATCATCGCTTACGTGCAGTGATTTCTCCAGATTCTCTGAACCTTTTGATGATTTTACGGACCGTAGATGGTAAAATCACTTAATTCTTTGCAATAGCTCGTTAAAAAATGTTGTTCTAAAACTGTTCGACAATTTGCTTACAAAAAACATCCTTGTTTGTGAATTACTTAGCATTTCATGGAAGCTGCTTTTATACCCAATCATGGCACCCACCTGTTCCCAATTAGCCTGCACACCTGTGGGATGTTCCAAATAAGTGTTTGATGAGTATTTCTCAACTTTATCAGTATTTATTGCCACCTTTCCCAACGTCTTTGTCACGTGCTGCTGGCATCAAATTCTAAAGTTAATGATTATTTGCAAAGAAAAAATGTTTATCAGTTTGAACATCAAATATGTTGTCTTTGTAGCATATTCAACTAAATATGGGTTGAAAATGATTTGCAAATCATAGTATTCCATTTATATTTACATCTAACACAATTTCCCAACTTATATGGAAACGGGGTTTGTACATGTATTGGCGCAAGTGAGAAAATGCGAGCGGCTGCTGTTGATATGACAGATGACAAAGTTGGTTTTGGTCTGGTTTGTATGGCAGAAAGTGACCAGTTTTGCTGTGTATAATTTTTTTTTTACCAATGTGTTTATGGCCGACAATAAAGACTTTTGCTCAATAAAGTGATTGATGGAATTTATGTCGTCCTTAAAGTGTCTCGACAGACGTTACAATAATTGAACAGTGATGAAAAACACGTTTTTCTCTGTTGTCAGTTACTTTGAAAATTGTTATGCGCGGCATAGATTTGCCATTCGCAGAGGACGCGTGAGAAGTGCGCAATTGCACAGGCGCGCACCTTAGAAGGAACATTGGATATGACCCTTTTTGAGAAACTGAAGTTTTACCACAACCTCCCTGAATTGAGTTACTTGAGAAAACTTGACCATATTTATCTATTTAGCCGTGTGAGTGACATTATGTTATGCAACTGATGACGACTTCTTTTTTCACAAAAATTCTCATTTTCTCTGCCTTCGTTAGCTCTCTGTTTCTGTGTACTTAGTACAAAACCCAAAACCTTTAAAGAATGCTCATCAAACACTATTTTATAACATCCCACAGGTGTGCAGGCCAATTGGGAACAGGTGGGTGCCATGATTGCGTATAAACGCAGCATCCATGAAATGTTCAGTCGTTTACAAACAAGGATGGGGCAAGGCTCACCACTTTGTGAACAAATGCGGGAGCAAATCGTTGAACATTTCTCAACGAGCTGTTGCAAGGAATTCAGGGATTTCACCATCGAAAGTCTGTAATATCATCAACAATTTCAGAGAATCTGGAGAAATCACTGCACGTAAGTGGCAAGTCCATGACCTTCGATGCCTCAGACGGTACTGCATCAAAACCTGACATCAGTGTGTAAAGGATATCACAACGTGGGCTCAGGAACACTTCAGAAAACCACTGTCAGTAATCACATTTCATCGCTACATCTGTAAGTGCAAGTTAAAACGCCACAATGCAAAGCGAAAGCCATTTATCAACAACACCCAGAAACGCTGCTGGCTTCGCTGGGCCCGAGCTCATCTAAGAGGGTTTAATGCAAAGTGGAAAAGTGTTCTGTGGTCTGACGAGTCCACATTTCAAATTGTTTTTGGAAACTGTGGATGTCGTGTCCTCTGGACTAAAAGGGAAAAGCCCACTCAGGGTGTTATAGGCCAGCATATATGATGGTATGGGGGTGTATTAGTGGCCAAGGCATGGGTAACTTACACATCTGTAAAGGCGTAATTAATGCTGAAAGGTACATACAGGTTTTGGAGCAACATATTTTGCCATCTAAGTAAGGTCTTTTTCATGGACGCTCCTGCTTATTTCAGCAAGACAAGCCAAGCCACATTCTGCATGTGTTACAACAGCATGGCTTCATAATAAAAGAGTGCGGGTACTAGACTGGCCTGCCTGTATTCCAGACCTGTCTCCCATTGAAAATGTGTGGCGCATTATGAAGCGTAAAATACCACAACTGAGACCCCGGACTGTTGAACAACTTAAGCTGTACATCAAGCAAGAAAGGGAAATAATTCCACCTGAAAAGCTTCAAAAATTGGTCTCCTCAGTTCCCAATCGTTTACTGCGTGTTGTTAAAAGGAAAGGCCATGTGACCCAGTAGTAAAAATGCCTCTGTGCCCACTCCTTTGCAATGTGTTGCTGCCATTAAATTCTAAGTTAATGATTTGCAAAAATAATTGAGTTTCTCAGGTCGAACATTACATATCTTGTCTTTGCAGTCTATTCAATTGAATATAAGTTGAAAAGGATTTGCAAGTCATTGTTTTCTGTTTTTATTTAACATTTACACAACGTGCCAACTTCACTGGTTTTGGGTTTTGTACTTTTACTGGATAGAATAGGGAGCCTGTTGATTGGATTTAAACTGACGCCACCTTGCTGCAGGCTTGTGGATCATTCTAACAAGAATACTAGAGTGTAGACAAAAATAAATAAAATCTTCCCACTGCTTGCTATCTTCCATTTAGTCATATTTTACACACTTTAATATACAAATATTGCATCATATCAAAAAACTGTCATGTTTCTTACGATTTTTCCAGTAGGTGTATGCCACTCTCCCCTTTTCACCACACCAAAGGACCCGGAGCCCAGTTTCTCTCCCAGAACCAGCTCACTATCCTGGATTAAACTGGGCAAGGCCCGGCTGCTGCCTTCCTGGATCTGGGCAGAACCGGAGCTGCTCCACTGCTCCCCTCCATCTGGACCTCGTCCGCTGGGAGCCTGTGTGAATGGAGAACTTATGTATGAACACAGCATACCATATTGTAGACGCTAGGGTTTGTAGCTATGCCATCTTCATTTCTTCACAAGCCACCCACCTTGGATTCATAAAAATTCTGATTATGTGGAGAAATCCTCTCACGAAATTAAAGCAAAATACGACGCTGAAGTCTAAAGTTTCAAACAGCTCATTTGGAGGAGGTATTAAGGAAGGCAAGATTGTTTTATAAACGTCTCCGCCATCCCTCCATGATTTGATTTCAATTTTTCGGGACTTATGGAAATCCCAAATACACAAAAACAGGTAGGAAAAGTTGGTTTTGCATAGAAGGGCACCTTTAAGGCTGAAAAAAGTAATAGCACTTCTCTCCCAAACTATTCACACACTTTGTCCATTGGTTGTTTTGAACAAAGATCAGGTGAGTGTGTTGCTATTTAGCGCCATAAACTGGATTTCTAATGCATACACTCAACAAAACTATATAGATGCGATACTTTTGTTGTTATTAATGAGTCAAAGACAAAGATGTAAAACTTTTTCTATGGACGTAGACAAAGGGATTATTGTTCACAAATCTGTCTAAATCTGTGTTAGTTATCACTTTCCCTTCGTCGAAATAATCTGTCCACCTCACAAGTGTGGCATATCAAGGTATGTGGTTATAGGCTAGGGCTGCAACTGACGACTAGTCAACGACAATCTTATCGGTTTGTCGGATTTTAAAGCGTACACCTATTTAATGGCTCTAATTTTTCCATCGACTTTCAAATGCGGCTTAAGTTATTTTAGGCATGTGCTTGGATGACTAATTAATCTCAATTCAGTAGGCCTTTAAAATAGCAGCATTAAAAACAAACAACAAAAAAACTAATCTAACTTTTTTTAAAAGAGGAACATTTTGTGGTGTTTAAAAAGCTTCACATTGATACATTGACTAATATTTTTATTATTAGTACTCTAATAGACTCAAACTTCGCAATTGTTATTTTGTCTTTTTTTTTACTACGCTACTTTAAAAACTACTTCAGTTGATGCAGACAAAGTTTAGCTGGCCGACTTTGGCTAAAATGATAGTTAAAGTACATTTTTATACGTCATCTCATATTTGTTTGCTAGGAGAGGTTCAGTCCGTGTCCTACAGTACCTCCGGTTGTCCGACATCATGGTAGGTAGGTCTTTACTGTCATTGCACAAGTACAACAAAACTTTGTTTTCAGCACAAACCCATTCAAGATTAGACAAACAGTGTACAGGGTTACAGAACAGTAACACTGATGGGTCGCCACAAAGCACCCTGTAAAAGATGGGAAAAAAGGTAAACGCTGGGGGAGGATAAGTAAAAAAAAATACAATCTCGACTGGGCTCTGAAGGGGGTTGAGTCTGGAGTGGGAAAAAAAACTCCATAGCAAAGCACATATACATATTACAACATACGACTCGAGACTTGCAACAGAGGGGAGGGAGTGGGGGCTACCGTGGCAGGCTGCAGCTCTTCAGGCGCTGCCCAGCCATCCATCACCCCTAAGGAATTTGCGTCAAGGACATTGGATGGAGGTTGGGGTATGTGTGTGTGGCGTATATCTATTGTGGATGCATGTGTGTGTGTAAGTTTGCCACGTATTTCAGTTCCGCAGCTTTGGTGTTGTCGCAGCCGCCAGTCAGTCCAAAGTCAACAAAAACTGGTGTGTCCATGAGAGACAAGAAGGGAGTTTGTTGTGTCTTTGCTGCACTGTCCTTCGGGAGAGTCTCGAAGCCAGGGAAACAATCCAAGTTAGAATGTTTTGTATGCGAGTGAAAATAAATTGTGCTTTTCACTCTAAATTGTCTATTACTGGTCCTTAAATTCATCCTGCACGGCAGACAGTCCGATGTTATCCAAATCACAGTGTCAACAGTTCTGCCCGCATCCTTCAATCATTTGTGGCAGCTTTGGGGTACTTTGAAGACTGCCAGCATCTTCCAATTTGTCAACAAACCAGAGCAACACTTACTCCAATCAGCAGATGTCCTGTTGTCATAATTCCGAATAGGTGGATATCTTCAAGTCCTCGACTGAAAGGGTCGCCAGGCACACAGCACTCCTTCTTTTCCCAAGAGTCCGTCGTGTGTCCAGCAACAACCGCTTTGTCAAGACAAGCAGATCCCCCCAAACCCAAGATCTGGTCAATTCCGTTGAGGCCAGTTAATCAGATCCAATGTTTAGATTTGGAGAGCAGTGCAAAAAGAGGCAACAAGAAAGTTAAGATAAGACAAGACAAAGAAGCAAGCAGGAGAGATAAGGGAGAGAAAAGGGGAGCGTCCGCCTTCGATGAGTGCCAGTGAGAAAAAAATTTAATAAATAAAAATAAATAAATAAATAAAAATAAACTCTTTGCTTTAAATGCACAGATGTGCTGCCGTAAAAGACAAGGTCCACCTGCAAAATGAACAAGGTATTGACGTCTTGTACAATTATAGGAGGAACTTTTATCAAAATGTAAATGTTTTCACTGGCAATGTTTTAGCAAATGGCGGCGGTGGTTACGTCACGACAATTGTGGACAAATATAATTGTTGGCGACAAATTTTATTTGTCGACGTTTTTCGAGAATGTCTAAATATCGTTGCACCCATAACCTTATGCTCGACACTAGAAAAATCCATCACAAAATGTTCAGCACAATACCACAGATGTTGTAATTGTGGAATGCTGACTGCAAGAATGTCCACCAGACACGTTGCCCATGAATGTTCACATCTGTGCCACAGGCCTTCTCCAAAGATGTATTTTAAAAAGGTACATTCAACCAGCCTTACAACTGCAGACCACGTCACCACACCAGCCCAGGACCACCACATCAAGCGTCAAGCTGATGTCAACGTTGTAGATCGAGTGGTCCATGGTTGGGTTATAGCTGGTATGGTATTGGCAGGCGTGTGTTAAGGATAACAAACGCAGGTGCATCTTATTGATGGCATACCGCGACAAGATTGGCACGGCGCGGACTTTAACCCGCTTTTTCTGCCGGGACCGCTGCTGCCGGACACGCCCCTGCTCACGCTGGGCGCAGCACACCCACACAGCAACAAGGCTGCAGGCAATTGCGCATCAGCGCACCTGGGCCAGATGAGAGGGAGCGGAATTAAACCTGGTAAACCACAGTTCCGCCTTGGTGTCGCCTCCTTCCCTTTGAAGATCCCGTGATCCATGATTCATGTTGCAGCATGATAACGCACAGCCCCATGTTGCACATCTCCTGGAAGCTGAAAAATCCCAGTTCTTGCATGGCCAGAATACTCAATGGACATGTAACCCACGGAGCATGTTTGTGAATATTTGGAACAACACATATAGAATCTGAGGCAAATGGTGGTCACACCTGATACTGCCTAGTTTTTTGACCCCCTCGAAATGCCCACCATCATACAGTACAAAACAGCACAATTTTATAGTGTCCAGCCAAAGGCAAATCTGTGCAAAAGGAATCAGCATCTTGATATGCCACACTTGTGAGGCGGTTGGATTATTTTGGTACACTAACAAATTTACACAGATATGGAATAGAGTGTACATAGAAACATTTTTAGATCAATGACTTTAGCTCCTGAAAGATGGGAGCAAAATTAAAAATGATGCGTTTGTATACTTTTTTTATATTTGATATTATTTTTGGTCAAATTTCAACAGAGTCCTATGTAACCTGCCCAACAACCAGTGGTTTGGTGAAGTAATATTACTGGACAAAATTTAGTACCTTTGGCATCCACGACCGCACCCGTGAGGTCTTGTAGCGTTTCAGAGCATCCCATAATCGTCTTTGTGCTTAAAAAGGAAAAACAAAAGATGTAACAATACTAATTTGATTTGATTGCTATTCTGTTATCAAAATATTGTCATTGCATCATAAGTGATGAACATGTATCAATATGTGTCCCAGTACCATAGGAGCTAACAGAACAATACATGAGGGTGTTGATATTTTGGTCTAACTGTGGTATCAATAGCTGATAGAATAATACCGTGTGTTGCGGTATGATATTTTGCCTCACCCCTGGGATTATGTATACTGTAAGTGAATATCTGACATTGTGATATCATTTTCAACCTTTGGTATCGATATTGTGCCATAAAAGATAATAATATGTTACATCGCGATATCTAAAACAAATATTGCATCATAACACATACTGTAAAATAATCATGCATCTAGTATCATTATTACATCATAAGAAACAATAATACCATACATAATGATATTAATATCAATCGCTAGTGTCATTCCTGTCAATATTTTGTCCCACCATCCATATCAATACTAACACCACTAATACCAGTAACAGATACCAAAAAACTATATTGTGATATTAATACTGTATCCTAAGAAATAATTATTTCCACACTTAGCATCAATACGGTATCACAAGAGACAATGATACCAATATTTGGTGCCACCCAAGGAATTAATCCTGTATCACAAACATAAACAACCATGATATTGTATATTGATATACTGATGCTAGCGAGATCATGTTATATTATTTTCGATGCAATATATTGCAATATTGATATTTAGCTGCAGCCATTGTATTGATACTGTATCGTAAGTGCTAACGAAAAGAGACATTGCAATATTGCTATATTTTTTCACTTGTGGTCTATAGCAACTCGTTTAAGATGCGATAAGATGTAATGGAATTAGCTGCAACCTGTTAGGACACAATGTACACAATGGAGCACCACAGAGCCTCACCAGGTTTGCTAATGCCAATCTGCTCCAGGTCGGCCTCTTTGACATAGGCGAAGTGCTCGATTCGTGTGATATTCAGGCCATCCCTGACACGCAGGTAGAACTTCTCCAGCTGCACGTCAGCCAGGAGTTGGTACAGCCATTGAGTGTCCTGGTCCATCAGCAGGACACTGCCAATCTGGCTAGAAAAAGAAGAGCAACTTCAGCTTCTCTAGTCGACCCCTACTGCCTTGGTCACCATAAAACACCTAGCAAAGAGCTATTATAACTGGCCGAGTCCTTTCGGTGATTCTGTGTTGGTTTTGTGTTTGGGGGGCCGTCATGACATAACATCAACATGTGACGTGGGCAGGAACAGGAAATAAACAATAAAGCTTTAACTATACCATACAGCCAGGATCAATACTCAGGGCCGTAACTCGGACTTGAAAAAAACTGAGGCCAAACAAGAGGCGCTTTGAAAAACTGAAATCATGTTTATCCCAGCATCATATGAATAATATTGCCTCGGTCAATTTCCAGAATAATAGAAATTATAAACTTCGCTATGTTTTCAACTTTGAGCGGGGATCACACTAAAAGTTTGTACATCCACACACACATTCATTGTACAAACATATATATATATATATATATATATATACACACATATATATATACATATATATATATACACACATATATATACATATATATATATACACACACATATATATACATATATATACATATATATACACACACATATATATATATATACACACATATATATACATATATATATACACACATATGTATATATATACATATATATATATATATATATATATATACACATACATATATATATATACACATACATATATATATATATATACATATATATGGGACGGCGTGGCGCAGTGGGGGAGAGTGGCAGTGCGCAACCCGAGCGTCCCTGGTTCAAATCCCACCTAGAACCAACCTCGTCACGTCCGTTGTGTCCTGAGCAAGACACTTCACCCTTGCTCCTGATGGGTGCTGGTTGGCGGCTTGCATGGCAGCTCCCTCCATCAGTGTGTGAATGTGTGTGTGAATGGGTAAATGTGGAAGTAGTGTCAAAGCGCTTTGAGTACCTTGAAGGTAGAAAAGCGCTATACAAGTACAACCCATTTATTTATTTATATATATACATATATATACATACACATATATATATACATATATACACATACACATATATATATACATATATACACACATATATATATATACATACATATATATATACACACATACATATATATATACACATACATATATATACACATATATATATATATACAGATATATATACATATATACATACATATATACATATATATATATACATATATATATATATATATACATATAAATATATACATATGTATATATATATATATATATATATATATATATATATATATATATATATATATATATATATATATATATATATGTATATATATATATATCTGTATATATATATATATATATATATATATTTATATATATATATATATATATATATATACAAATATATAAATATATATATTTATATATATACATATGTATATAAATATATATACTGTGCATTTGCAAGCACATATGCATACATACAGTCACGCATATAATGTTGTTTCGTCAAACATATATTAACGTTGTTCCCCCAGGGAAAATTGGGTAACACACGGCACACTGACAAAGCTTAACCTATTGTGACTATAACAATCTACAAGGTTAATACAGTTTGCTTCTCTTTTTTCCCCTCCATTTATCTGCTTTCTTTCGTATTTCAAGTTATCATTACATATATGTATTGTTGCATTTGAAACAACTGTATTGTTGATAATAATGGTAATTATTGTAATTATTCATTATCAGTAGTGCTATTTCTATTGGTATTTGTATTGCTCCATTTGTAGTATAATAATGTTAATTGTTATTTCTGTGTTAATATTTACTTCACTAACTGCTTCTCTGCTTTCTCTTTTACTATCATATGTGTACATATCGTGTTTGCTGAGGCTGTTCTGTTGTTGTTATTGTTGTGTTTGTTGTTCTTGTCGCTCTGTCTTATTCCCCTCTTTTCCCCGGAATATCATAATGGGTCTTCCTTTTTTTCTGTTTCTATCCCTTCCTACTCCGCCAAATAATAATATACATCCCTTTAATAAAGACAAATACAAAAAAGGCAACAGGAGAAGTATCTCACACTTGTCTTTTGTATAGTAAATCTGTACAGTGAGGATCGATCCCACGACCTTCTGTTTGATTAATGACGCACGCCACGAGAGCTAACTAAAGTCAAAAGGGGGAAATTTGTGACTATATTCTTATCAATAACAGAGCATGATGCATACGCTTGGTCTAAAATGTGATATCAAGTGCCTTGTCATCCAATAATTGACATTTGACCAGAGCTGCAGCTATGGAATATTTTAGCAATCGAGTATTCAATCGAATATTCCGATCGATTAATCGAATTATCGAAGAAATCATATTTTTGCTGAATTTTATTACATTTTTTGTCTTGTTCAGCTTCTCAGGCAAATCATATTGTTGATGTAGATGCCCATATCGGCTGTAGAAATTTACTTTAAAAAAGAGAAGTGTGGGATACTTCTCTTGTTGCCTTATTTGTATTTAGACTTTATTAAATTGATTTATATTATTATTTGGTGCAGCAGAGCCGGAGCAATATTTTTGCTTAATTAAGGTTTAATTATACATGTTAAGATGTGCCCTCAATTATTGTGTTTGGCCTAATTTTCTTTCATTTCTTAAACGCCTGTTTTCATTATTGAAGCCTGACACGCACAACTGAAATGCCTCGGTGGTTGATTGTGCCAACTTTCATCCATCCATCCATTTTTCTACCGCTTGTCCCTTTTGGGGTCGCTGGAGCCTATCTCAGCCGCATTCGGGCTGTAGGCGGGGTATACCCTGGACAAGTCGCCACCTCATCACAGGGCCAACACAGATACACAGACAACATTCACGCTCACGTTCACACACTAGGGCCAATTTAGTGTTGTCAATCAACCTATCCCCAGGTGCATGTCTTTGGAGGTGGGAGGAAGCCGGAGTGCAAATAAAAACAGGTGCGCTCAAAGCCTTATGTGCTGTGACCGCATAAACGAAGTTCTTGTCTCTTGTGCGTTTTTGATGATTATTATACGTTGCCGTGTGAATGGTGGTTTTTCCTGAGCTGTTTTCAACCTGCCAACAATACATAAACAATATAAAAAGAAAAAACACTGAATAATGACAACAACAGTTTTAAATTTTAAGAATGCAATACAGTTCACTGCATTCTTTGCATGTAAAATAGAAATCAATGTTAATTTTTCCATCGTAGCATGTTTGAGATGAAAACACATTAGAGATGTCCGATAATGGCTTTTTTGCCAACATCCGATATTCCGATATTGTCCAACTCCTAATTACCGATTCCGATATCACACGTTTCTGCTCTGTCAAAACTCCCCATAGTAACGTCAAATGTTGAATTGTTCTTTTTTTGCCATGGTGTACTGTTGCGGATGAGTATGGAGTTCTTTGCGTGGATGATGTTTCTTTCGTTGCCTGTGATTGATTTGTAGTCCGAGGCGAAGTCTAGTGCTTGGGTCAGTAGGTCTTGCGTGATGGAAGGGTAAAATTCTTCGATGTCGAAGGAGATAAAGTTGTGCTGTCGTTTGTCTTGGATGTTGTTAAACAATTTGATCACTGCTGCTGTATTTTTCCATTGTTTGAGTGGTGTTTTGTCCTTGATTTTTGTGTTGATCCTGTCCAGGATTATTTTGCTGATTTTTCCTACTTCAGATTTAGTTGGGTTTATTAGTCGGCATGTTGGGTTATTTGCGAAGTTGGGTTTGTGGTCCTTCAATGTGATGAAGGCTTCCTTGTTGGTTGTTGCGTCCAACCTGTCCTCAATATCCAATTCAGTTGCGATCCGTTTGTTTTCCAGGTGGATGTTCTGTAAAGTGCTGGGGGTTGCGCTTTTTTGTATGATTTGGTGATGCTTTGGTCCAGTAAAGTGTTATGTTCTGGTATGTCCATTCTGTAGAAGTTTGTGGTTTTATCGGCGGCTATGATGACAAGAAACGAAAGAAACATCATCCTCCACGCAAAGAACTCCATACTCATCCGCAACAGTACACCATGGCAAAAAAAGAACAATTCAACATTTGACGTTACTATGGGGAGTTTTGACGGAGCAGAAACGTGTGAACTCGTTGGGAGTTTCCTCCTCTCCCAGCTTGCTAGCCTCAATCTGAACCTTGGTATTTACCGTGATGACGGACTGGCAGTGTGCCGCGCCTCACCAAGGAGCACCGAGAATACCAAGAAGCGCATATGCCAAATCTTCAAAGAGAACGGCCTACGGATCACGATTGAAGCCAACAAGCAAACCGTTAACTTCCTCGACGTCACTTTCAACCCGAGAAATAACAGCTACCAACCATTCACGAAACCCAACACAACACTCCAATACGTGCACCATGACAGCAACCACCCACCCAACACCACGAAAAGAATACCTACCGGAATTAGTAAAAGGCTATTGATTCTGTCATCTACCAAAGCTGAATTCGACCAAGCAACCCCCCCCCTGTACCAGAAAGCACTTGATGAAAGCACCCTCACCAACGAACACACGCCAGGAAACCAACCAAAAAAGAGCAGAAAAAGAAACAACATCATCTGGTACAACCCCCCATTCAGCAAAAACGTCTCAACTAATATCGGCCACAAGTTCCTCACTCTGCTCGACAAACACTTTCCCAAAGGCAACAACCTAAGAAAAAAATTAAACAAGAACAACATTAAATTGAGCTACAGCTGTATGAATAACATACAACAAATCATTTCAATTCACAACAAAGCAATTGCAAAAGGATTGCCTGCCCCCAGACTGAAAGACTCCGAAACCAATAAGGAATGTAACTGCCACAGGAAAACTGATTGCCCTCTTAACGGGGGGTGCTTACAAACATCAGTTGTTTACCAAGCAAAAGTAACACGCAAGGACATTAACACATTCAACATGTACGTAGGATTAACCGAAGGAGAATTTAAAGCCATATGGAATAATAACAAGGCCTCCTTTAGAAACCAGACCTTGCGGAATTCTACAGAACTCAGCAAGCACATTTGGAACCTCAAAGACAATAACGTTGAATATTCAATAACATGGAAAATTCTTGCATCCAGCACACCTTACAACAGCGGTAATAAAAGATGCAACCTATGCTTAAAAGAGAAACTGTTTATTATAAATCACCCAGACCTGTCATCCCTCAACAAGCGCAGTGAAATCATATCAGCATGCCGTCACATATGGAAACACCTCCTAGGTAACACATGAGCCAATCACCACGCCCCTACGCCTGCCTGTACCTACCCACTCTGTGCCCTATATAAACCATTGTATGTGAATGCTTCGATTAAAATCTCCTGACGATTGAGTGAACCTCTCATGAAACAGTTCTGTAGAGATGAAGTAGTCTTGTGATTTTTCCCACACATACATATATAATATATATATATATATATATATAAATATATATATATATATATATATATATATATAAATATATATATATATATATATATAAATATATATATATATATATATAAATATATATATATATATATATATATAAATATATATATATATATATATATATATATATATATATATATATATATATATATATATATATATATATATATATATATATATATATATATATATATATATTCATATTTGTTAGGTCAGGAAAAAACACAGAGGGTATTTCATCCTGTTTTTTCCTGACCTAACGAATATTCCGCTCTACCCTGGTATTGAGCACTGTCTTACACTGGGGTCTGCAACCTGTGGATATGTAGTGTTGCCCTAGTGGTTCACTGGAGCTTTTTAAAAAATTTATGAAAATAGGAAAAAATATTTTTGTTTTAATATGGTTTCTGTAGGAAGACAACATGGCACACACCTCCCGAATTGTTAGAAATCACACTGTTTATATTGAGCATGATTCTCTGATGAGAGTATTTGAGGAGCGCAGTTTTATCATAATAATTTTGGCGGCCCTTGAACTCACCGTAGTTTTTTTACATGTATAATTTTCTTCAACGATGCCAGAGAAAGACATATTTTATGCCACTCCTTCTTTGTCTCATTTTGTCCCCGAATTGTTTTATGCCTTTTTTGAATGCACAAAAGTGAACTTTGTTGATGTTATTGACTTGTGTGGAGTATTTTTGTGCTAATTGATGCTATCAGCTGCATTTGGGTGGAAGGCGGTGTACACCCTGGACAAGTCGCCACCTCATCAAAGGGCCAACACGGATAGACAGACAACATTCACAATCACATTCACACACTAGGGCCAATTTAGTGTTCCCAATCAACCTATCTCCAAGTGCATGTTTTTGGCGGTGGGAGGAAGCAGGAGTACCCGGAGGGAACCCACGCAGTCACGGGGAGAACATGCAAACTCCACACAAAAAGATCCCAACCCGGGATTGAACTCAGGACTACTCAGGACCTTCGTATTGTGAGGCACATGCACTAACCCATATTCCACCGTGCTGTCCACTGTTGTTTTGTTTTGCTTATGTTTGCCGAGTCAAATTTCTGTCCCCGTTTATTGTGTTTTTATTGGTCGTCTTCCAAGTAACGAACTTTCCGGTACAATTTATTAAATACTGTTTCACGGAAAGTTTTATCGTTCACAAATACTGCATTTCCGGGGAATAGGACTCCCGTGTGTTAATGTTTTCGTCATGGCAAGCAATAAACCCAGGAAGCGAAGCTTGGGGGCGGTATAGCTCGTTTGGTAGAGTGGCCGTGCACGCAACTTGAGGGTTCCAGGTTCGATCTCCGCTTACGTCATCCTAGTCAATGCCGTTGTGTCCTTGGGCAAGACACTTTACCCACCTGCTCCCAGTGCCACCCACACTGGTTTAAATGTAACTTAGATATTGGGTTTCACTATGTAAAGCACTTTGAATCACTAGAGAAAAAGCGCTGTATAAATATAATTCAGTTCACTTCACTTCAATGACTTTTCCGCAAATGGCGCACTTTTGAAGATGGAAAAATTATTTTTCACCCCATGTAAACGGACTAAGGCACCAAGAATTTATCATGTTGCACCTTTCCTACTTGTCTTCTCCCAGCAGATCATGGTCGAGAAGCGCAGGGGATATTTGTCGGAGGTAACACCCCCCACTTTACCCAGCAGTGGGTCCTTACATTTCCGCTCTTTGGTTGGAAAGACGAGGCCGTTGATTTGTTTCAACTCTTTATTTATGTTTTCCACAAAGCCAAGCGGACATCCACCATGCTATTTCAACTCCTGAACATGCTAGCGCTCCCTCTCCTAACTTGCGCACTCACTTAAACACGTCACGCAACCCACATACCGCCATTCTTAAAGGGGAACACACCGCTTATGGCCATCACCAAGCCACAGATGAAATGATCGAGGCATTGAGTGCAACAGTATTAAATGACACTGAAACTAACTTGGCAAATTCGAAGTTTGTTGGCATTATTTGCCATGAAAGTGTAAATGCGGCGTTTTTTTAACGACTGATGATCTACATACAGGTGAGAATAATCAATTCAATTTGCCATATGCATTTATGCCCTGGCACACGATTATCATAATTTCATGACCAAAGCAAAAAACTTTTTACACTTTTATACTGAAATAAGTACACCGGCAAATTATTAAATGAAAATATAGCAAAAAATACCGGCAGCAGTAAAGTTTAGATCCATGAAGGAAATAAAAAAGTGAATGAATGTTTATAACTGAAAAGCTTTACATATGCATTAAAAATTGTTTTCCTTTGCGTGGCACAGTTGGGAGAGTGGCCGTACCAGCAACCTGAGGGTTCCTGGTTCCACCTTCTACCAACCTCGTCACGTCCGTTATGTCCTTGAGCAAAACACTTCACCCTTGCTCCTGATGGGTCGTGGTTGGAGCCTTGCATGGCAGCTCCCGCCATCAGTGTGTGAGTGTGTGTGAATGGGTGAATGTGGAAATAGTGTCAAAGCGCTTTGAGTACCTTGAAGGTAGAAAAGCGCTATACAAATATAACCCATATTATTTTTCTAATGAATTGAGTAACGTTTATGACAACCTTTTTCCAAAACACAATATAGAATGTCAAATATAACAGGATAATGCATACATTTATCATTTGTTTTCAAAACGGTTCCAAAAAAGTGGAACCCCAAAAATGTACTGTGGGATCCCATTTTTATGACTTTGAAAATTCCTAGCGACAACACTGAGTGATGATTGTGCCACACAGTACCTCATTGCTAACAAGGGTGATTCCATTCTGATGACAGATGTGTTGCATCTTTACAGTTGTATTCTACACCTAATCCACTAGATTCTTGCCTGGGCATGCACGCCTTCTCCTGTTGAGTATAAAATGTGTAGTACTTGGCACTAGTGCTCAGACTGGCTCTGACTAATTTAAGTCTATGAGCATAAACTGATGACGCCTGGATATAACTCCATCACAGTCAGGTATTTCTCGATGATACATGACTTGTATATTTAGACTTCAAGTGAAAATTCTGAGTGCCTCAACCGTGCTATGAGGGAAATAATAATGTTTTTCATTTCAGAAAGAGAGGTAAGTTAGACTTGGAGTCAGTTAGCATACTCTGTTTACCTAACTTTCTCGCTAGGAGGTTTTCTTGAACAAACTGTGATGTTTTATGTCTCCTCCCTCCTGATAAACATGAAGGAAGCTGTCAGACATGATGTCTATGTTCCTGCGTAACCCAATAGATGTCCAAACAGAATTATTCCTGTAGCTTCATGTCGGGAGAGGATTCTGAGGTCATGGTTAGTTAGATATACTATCATTATACAAGATTGCTAAGAAAATTATATGTTGTTGGTCAATAAAAACTATATATTTTTGATTTCAGAGATTTAATATTAATCAGATTTTTTGGGATGAAAAAACATTTAAAAAAGAAAAATATTTTTGCATTTTCATTATCGTAAATATAACTAAAACCTGTGCTACATTCTGCTGAAAACCGTAGCATCCCCGAAACTGATTCTTATGTCCAGTGTGAAGGACGTTAAATTAAACAATTAGTCAAACAAAGAGTGAAGTGGTTAGAAAAAATATCTTGTTAGCAAAAAAAAACATTTTATTTATTTATCTCAATTTCATGCAGGCATTTGCTGCAGTGATGTCGTCTCGGCGAAAAATAGAATTTTCTTGCCAGGAGAACATGTTGCTATGGCTGTCAATCTGATATGTCCATAATGTGGCCTTTATTTTTCATTTTTGCTCGCAAACAAGTGAACTGTAGCCAAGTTCCCCCGCTACGGCACGGTCATAAAGGACGCGTGTTAAAAAAACAGTATGTATGTGTGTATATATATATATATTTATAAATATATACACACATAGATACATTATATATACCAGTGGTTCTCAACCTTTTTTCAGTGATGTACCCCCTCGGAACATTTTTTTAATTCAAGTACCCCCTAATCAGAGGAAAGCATTTTTGGTTGAAAAAAAAGAGATAAATTAGTAAAATACAGCACTATGCCATTAGTTTCTCATTCATTAAATTGTATAACAGTGCAAAATATTGCTCATTTGTAGTGGTCTTTCTTGAACTATTTGGAAAAAAATATACAAAAATAACTAAAAACTTGTTTAAATATAAACAAGTGATTCAACTATAAATAAAGATTTCTACACATAGAAGTAATCATCAACTTAAAGTGCCCCCTTTGGGGATTGTAATAGAGATCATCTGGATTCATGAACTTAATTCTAAACATTTGTCCACAAAAAAATAAATCTTTAAAATCAATATTTATGGAACATGTCCACAAACAATCTAGCTATCAACACTGAATATTGCATTGTTGAATTTTTTTTTTTTTCAGTTTATGAACTTACATTCATATTTTGTTGAAGTATTGTTCATTAAATATATTTATAAAGGATTTTTGAATTGTTGCTATTTGTAGAATATTTTAAAAAAAAATTCACATACCCATTGGCATATCTTCCAGTACCCCTAGGTGTACGCATACCCCCATTTGAGAACCACTTATATATACTAAATGGGGTGCAACAATTAATCGATGTTACACTAGATCGATTTATATTCCTAAATTTCAAGTATATCGATGTGTGCTCGGCAAGTTTGCCTTCAATAAGATAGGTATCAATCTAAGATCGATTTAAAAGGGAAAATGATTGATTTTTATCGATAATAGAAAAAGGAAAACATTGGATTGAAGAACTGCTGACTTTATATGACGTTTAACACTTTAAAAATACGGATATTAGACATTGAGTCTATTTCGCCTACCTATGAGGTCATCAAAACAAAAATGGCAAAAAACTACGGTGGCTTAGAAAGGTCACAACAAACACTACAAGGTAACATCATTAATTACGACACAACAATGTTCAGCTGCAGCACGATTGCCAAAGCCTCAACAGCAACAAACGACACAACGCAAAAGACGCAACTGACAAAACAGTAGTGATGCTGGAGCAAGCTACGACGGCGTACAGACTTCCGGAACACAACATGAAGTGTGACACATAACACGCAACCAAATAGAAGTCATTTTATCACAAACTAATAAATAGAAGAGATGGATGAAGAAGCAAGTCTACTCTTAAAATGTTGCTAACTGTACTTTTGTTGAAATTTGCTCGAATGTTTAAAATGTGAGAAAAAATAGTTTCCTTTTGTTAATTTCATTCTTATGTGTTGGTTGCACTTTATTCAGATAAGATTTGAATGGCCATTAATTGTTGTTTACTTGCTTGTTTGTATCCATACTTCATTTATACCTAATTCCCTTACAAGTAATAACAGGAATACAGGAAACTTCACCTGTGTCCAGTATTTATCTCACAGTCACACTGATTGATTTTTTTTTGCTAAAAAGTTACTAAATGGATTTCAACAAATCGTTCTCAGAAAACTAAATTGTTCCTGAATCTTATCGTCAACAACAAATATGGAATCCAATTGTCAACGATATTGACTTTGTGGAAATGGTGGAAGTTTGAAAAATGGCCAATTCATTTGGAATGGGAAACATGTCCCGACAAACCGGGAATTTCAGTATTTTTGATTCAATAAATAAAGGGTTTGTATGTTCTCTATATCCAACATTATGTATTATTCTAACTGATCTTTTTTGTAACACAGTTAATGAATTAAGTATTTTTGTCGGTGTTTCCCCATATTTCTGCACAATCACTCAGATATGGTGACACGAGCGAGCAGAAGAGAATATGGAGTGATTTTTGGAGTTTTCCATCCATCTGACGTCTAATCACATGGTTGTAACCCAGCTTTTGGCTGGCCACCGAGTTTAGCTGGGATAGACTCCAACATTCATGAATACAGTATATTCAGAACGTTTCCACATTTTCTGCATTGTTTCTGCATTTTCAACGCATGAATCAATGATCACATTTCTTAAATCTTACACTTTTTGTATAACAGGATTTGATTCCAAATTAGTACTTACATTTACAACATGTACACACTTTTAATGAAAAATACAGAAAAAAATAGTTTTCTTGTATATTTTTTTCAATGTCATATTTTGGTACATACTTTTAAATAAAAAGGCAACTTTTATTTACTATTATACTGGTACTTTCGACGTATGCAATGATGCTGGCATTAAATGTTGGTAACTTCAGTCCAACATTATTTTTCTGTATTAAATGTTTTTTTTTCCTAATTTTTTTTTTTTAATTCTCAATCATAAAAAAAAAACAATGGCAATAGGTGGCTAAAATGGAGGTAACGGAAATTCAATCTATTCCGCATATGAAGCCCTTTAAAAACCTTGATCAACGTTTTATAAGTGTGTAATGTAGTTAGGGCTGGGCGATGTATTGATATACACAATATATCGTGGTTTTGTCTCTGTGCGATATAGAAAATGAATATATTGTGATATTCGAGTATATGTTCTCACGAAGTTGCTTTTAACTGCGGGCATTACATAACAGGCTCTTCTTGCTCTTTCCTGTCTCTCCTTCTCACAGACAGCAAGCGCACCTTCTTACACACGTCACATACGTATACGCCCTCGTGGAGCAGAAAGGTAGCAGCATGTTAGCTGTGATGCTAGCAGAGCCGTGCGAGTTGGGATGCGAGAGAAAGAAGGTGCGAATGAAGTAAGAACTAATTCCCAAGAAAAACAGCAGAGGGTCCATCGTCTGGCGGTGGTTTGGCTTCAAGTGGGTATATGTCGA
The DNA here is from genome assembly GCF_033978795.1 of Nerophis ophidion. NCBI lineage: Eukaryota > Metazoa > Chordata > Actinopteri > Syngnathiformes > Syngnathidae > Nerophis > Nerophis ophidion. The sequence continues at coordinate 44,748,258 of NC_084620.1, forward strand.
ACAGACAACCGTAATTTGTCAAGTGTGGGCCAAAAGCGTTGCTACAAAAAGTAGCATTACTGCTAATATGTAGCATGATTGGAAAAGTCACATGCTAGAGAATAAAGAGTGCTTACTCCGCATTTCAACATCTCCGTTCGGTGCCAGACGCCCACACCATCAAAATGCCGAGGCAAACATTTCCAGATCAACACCGTATGAAAAAAATAGTCAACAACAGAATTTAATAACGTCTGTAGTAACCTGCCACATAGAAAAGGACGAACACTATTTGATTTCCTATAATGAAGCTCTTTTTTTTTTTTACACTTAAAATGTCTGACAATCTTGCACATTCTGTTTTAGAAATTACATGAACGTTTGTGCCATTGCTTAATAACTGTTTAATAAATACAGTTTTGGTCAATTGACTTAGTTGTGATTTCCTTCTCTGAATGAAAGTTTAAAATGAGCATATATTAATGCAGTATAAACAACAATGTTTTAATGTAGACACATAGAATCATCATACTGCTGTGATTATATGTATCAAGTGTTAATTCAAGGCCAAGGCAAAATATCGAGATATATATCGTGTATCGCGACATGGCCTAAACATATCGAGATATTAAAAAAAGGCCATATCGCCCAGCCCTAAGTTTAGTAACAAGCACTGTCATAATAACTTGCATAGGTGGGTAATAACGCGCTACATTTACTCCGTTACATCTACTTGAGTAACTTTTGGGATAAATTGTACTTCTAAGAGTAGTTTTAATGCAACATACTTTTACTTTTACTTGAGTATATGTATAGAGATGAAACGCTAATTTTACTCCGCTCCATTTATCTACATTCAGCTCGCTACTGGCTACTGATTTTTATCGATCTGTTAATGCACGCTTTGTTTGTTTTGGTTTGTCAGACCGACCTTCAAAGTAGGATCTATCACATGCCTGCGTTTCACCAATCAAATGCAGTCACTGGTGACGTTTGAGTCCGTTTCACCAATCAAATGCAGTCACTGGTGACGTTTGACTCCGTTTCACCAATCAAACAGAGCCAGGCGGTCACATGACTAACTGCCTATTTTAAAAAAATTTTTTTTTATCAACCTTTATTTATAAATTTCAACATTTACAAACATCCATCCATCCGTCCATCTTCTTCCGCTTATCCGAGGTCGGGTCGCAGGGGCAACAGCCTAAGCAGGGAAACCCAGACTTCCCTCTCCCCAGCCACTTCGTCTAGCTCTTCCCGGGGGATCCCGAGGCGTTCCCAGGCCAGCCGGGAGACATAGTCTTCCCAACGTGTCCTGCGTCTTCTCCGTGGCCTCCTACCGGTTGGACGTGCCCTAAACACCTCCCTAGGGAGGCGTTCGGGTGGAATCCTGACCAGATGCCCGAAACACCTCATCTGGCTCCTCTCGATGGGAAGGAGCAGCGACTTTACTTTGAGTTCCTCCCGGATGGCAGAGCTTCTCACCCTATCTCTAAGGGAGAGCCCCGCCACACGGCGGAGGAAACCCATTTCGGCCGCTTGTACACGTGATCTTATCCTTTCGCTCATGACCATAGGTGAGGATGGGAACGTAGATCGACCGGTAAATTGAGAGCTTTGCCTTGCGGCTCAGCTCCTTCTTCACCACAACGGATCGGTACAACGTCCGCATTACTGAAGACGCCGCACCGATCCGCCTGTCGATCTCACGATCCACCCTTCCCTCACTTGTGAACAAGACTCCTAGGTACTTGAACTCTTCCACTTGGGGCAGGGTCTCCTCCCCAACCCGGAGATGGCATTCCACCCTTTTCTGGGCGTTTACAAACAGTTGAAAATAATAATCAAAGTAAGTACAAAAACAGTACAAAACAGTATAAAACCGTACAAAACAGCGCCAGGGTGTTGTAAATTCAAAGTAACTAAAATAGAATGCAAAATATATATATATATATATATATATATATATATATATATATATATTATATATATATATATATATATATATATATATATATATATATATATCAGGGGTGCAACGGTACGTGTATTTGTATTGAACCGATTCGGTACGGGGTTTCGGTTCGGTTCGGAGGTGTACCGAACGACACGGACATATTAAGTAGTGCACATTTGGTAAACAATGCACACCGGTGCAACAGATCAACATTGATCCGTGATCCGTTCGGATCAATATCTTCGGTTCGGCACACACGTGATCCGCAGTCTGATTTATAAAAAAAAAAAAAAAAAAGAAAGTTGTTCGCACAGCGTGGTAAAGGCGAGTGGAGTAACGGAGGAAGTTAAACAACCCGTGCCCTTTAATCGGTGTGTTTATAGGTGCAGACTCCATTGTGCAAAACGAGGGTTTTAAACACATGCTGAAGGTGCGTCAGCCACATTACGACATCCCGTCGCGCACCAACTTCAACGATAAGATTGTGCCAGATTTTTATGAGCAAGAGAAGAAAAAAGTTGTGGACGAACTATCCCGAGCGTCATCTGTTGCGCTCACGACAGAAGGGTGGAGGTCGAGGGGAACTATGTGACCATAAGCGCTCATTTCATCACAGCAGAGTGGGAGATGAGAAGACACGCCCCCTCTACGAGAGTCACCTTGTGCAGGTACTGACACAAACAGTGGAGGAAAGAAGAAATCCCTTTTTATGTGGCACTGTTTTTCATTAATTATGTTAAAAAGAAGATATTATGCCTTGTGCACTTGAACTAAATTTTATACATTTTAATTTAATATTTTAAAAGTGTTACAAAACAAAACGGCAAAATTTCTGTTTATTTTTATTGTCTTTTTTTTTTTTTGCTGATCCGAAAAAAATTATCCAATCCGTGAGTTTTTTGATCCGTTGCACCCCCTACGAGGCACCATGAAATGATTTACGTGGACCCCGAATTAAAACAGGTTGAAATACTTATTGGGGCGTTACCATTTAGTGGTCAATTGTACGGAATATGTACTGTACTGTGCAATCTACTAATAAAAGTTTCAATCAATCAAAAAGACAACAACACACGGCATGCTAGCAGCGACTGGGCTATGATAGACTGACCATACCTCCTCTTTTCACCGGACATGTCCTCTTTTGCGGGGCTGTCCGGGTGGAGTTTCTTAAATGCCTCAAATGTCCGGCATTTGAAGTTAGGGTTGCGTGTATTTTCAATGTACATTCAAGGTTAAGAAGGGGATCAAAACAAGACAATTTGTGCACACAGCAGCATTCGTGAGGGCGGGGCAGAGACAGACAGAGCGAGAGAGTTATGATAAAAATGTATGCGTCGCCAGGCTCTGATTTAATTTTTTAATATCTATAACAGGGGTGTCAAAAGTGTGCCCCGGAGGCCATTTGCGGCACACACCTAGTGTTTTAAAGGCCCATGGCCCATTCTAAAAAATGCTATTAAAATAAACAAAATCATAAACAAAAGTGAAATAAAAAAGCTTAAAGGCTAAATGTAATTTAGAAAAAGTTGCAACGTTGTCTAATTAAACAAAGCTGTTTTTTTATTTCAAACTCTCATTGCTCAAAACATAATATTGAATCAAAATCAATGTTATTATGAATTATTGACCTATCCAAGTTTCCGATTACTTCACATCAAAATATTTTTGGTGGAAGATTTAGCAAATTTGTCTAATAAATAATCCAAAAATGTATATTTTGTTTTTTTCTTACTGTACCGCAAATTAACCGAACCGTGACCTCTGAACCGAGGTACGTACCGAACCGAAATGTTTGTGTACCGTTACACCCGTAATGTACATATATATACATATACATACATATATATATATATATATATATATATATATATATATATATATATATATATATATACATATACATATATACACATATATATATATATATATATATATATATATATAAAATAAACTAAGTGCAAAACCATAGGCTCACTCAATCTCAGTAAATAGCTTAAATTTGGAACACAGAATCATTGTTTTCACAGCTTTTTAGTTGTTAGAGGTAGAGTGTTTTAATGTAGAGTTCTAAATTTTTCTCAAAGGCACAAAAAACAGGTCGGGTATTGAGAAACGTACATTTATGAATATAAAACTTAGCCAATAGTATAATGAGGTTGCAGAGGTAAAATTAATTTTCAAATTTTATTTCAATACAGTGTAAAACTGAATATATATTATTTAATATATATTGTTGTTTTAATTGCTTAAGAGATATTCCTGGCTCTGAATTTGTTCATTGCTATTTTTATGTTTTTGTGCATTAGTTGTTGCCGTCATCATTAAACGAACAGGTTACTCAACAGTTACTCAGTACTTGAGTAGTTTTTTCACAACATACTTTTTACTTTTACTCAAGTAAATATTTGGGTGGTATTACTCCTTACTTTTATTTGAGTAATATATCTCTAAAGTAACAGTACTCTTACTTGAGTACAATTTCTGGCTACTCTACACACCTCTGATAACATGTAATAATATGGGACGGCGTTGCAAACTTGGTAGAGTGGCTGTGTGAGTAACCCTTGCTCCTGATGGGTCGTAGTTGGGCCTTGAAACGAAGCTCCCGCCATAACTGCTTAAATGTGTATGTGTGTGAATGGGTGAATGTGGAAATAGTGTCAAAGCGCTTTGAGTACCTTGAAGGTAGAAAACCGCTATACAAGTATAACCCAGCCCTGCGATGAGATGGTGACTTGTCCAGGGTGTACGCCGCCTTCTGCCCGATTGTAGCTGAGATAGGCACCAGTGCCCCCCGCGACCCCAAAAGTAATAAGCGGTAGAAATGGATGGATGGAAGTATAACCCATTTAACGTTTAATATTTACCTTCTTTTGGTCATGTTAAGCATTGCCGGTACATTTATTTTTGGCGGCACACACAAGGTTCGCCATTTCCTTCAAAAACAAGACTACTAACCATGACAGACCTTGGGAGAGCCAACAACCACTACTTTGGAACAAATGATTATCCGCAATCTTATATTTTTGACTCTGAATATACGAAGGATGAGCAACAAGTTTTAGAAGCTGAGTGATATTCAGATCCGTCTCTAAGCATCTAGCACTAGTGCCAAACAATAGAGATGTCCGATATTATTGGCATGCCGGTATTATCGGCCGATAAATGCTTTAAAATGCAATATTGGAAATTATTGGTATCGGTTTCAAAAAGTTAAATATATTACTTTTTAAAACGCTGCTGTGTACACGGATGTTAGATGAAGTAGAGAGCGCCAATAAACCTTAAAGGCACTGCCTTTGGGTGCCGGCCAAATCACATTACTGCAGCCTTTTTTAGATGAAAATAGCACTTTAGATCCATTTCAGTCTGGATACAAAGCTTTGCACAGTACTGAATCTGCACTTTTAAAGGTTTTTAATGACTTTCTTTTAATGTCTGATTCTGGCAGCTCTGCCATTTTAGTGCTTTTAGATCTTACAGCTGCCTTTTACACAGTCAACCACACAATTCTTTTAGACCGCCTGAGAGACTGTGTGGGTGTCAGGGGGACTGCGATAGAGTGGTTCAGATCCAACCTGTCAGAAAGGTCCTTCTTTGTCAGGCTGGGGGACGCCACCTCTTCTTCTGCTCCGCTTTACTGTGGTGTCCACCAGGGATCTATTCTAGGCCCCATCCTGTTCGCTCTATATCTCCTCCCTCTTGGAGATATTTTTAAGAAACATGGAGTGTTTTATCACTTTTATGCAGATGACTGCCAAATTTATATGCCGATTTCCAAAAGCCACGGCCCCCTGACACCCCTTCTTAACTGTCTATGCGACGTCAAGGCTTGGTTAGCCCAGAATTTTTTAATAATGAATGAGGGAAAAACGGAAATTTTAGTTTTTGGTCCGGCCCTCACTGACTTGGGACCATTGCAAAATGATGTGCGTCCCAAAGTCACCAGCCTTGGCGTCACTATAGACAGCGATTTTAAACTAGACAAACAAGTCAATGGCGTTTTAAAATTGTGTTTTTATCACCTTCATCTTTTAGTAAAGGTTAAACCGTTTTTATCCTTTAACCTTTTTGAACAAGTCGTGCATGCTTTTATTTCAAGTCGCCTGGACTACTGCAATGCACTTTATGCTGGCATTAGCAAAAAAGCTCTCTCCCGGTTGCAGTTAGTCCAGAACGCGGCAGCACGACTTTTAACAGGGGCCAGGAAACGCCAGCTTATAACCCCAATTCTTCAGAGTTTGCACTGGCTCCCTGTTCATTTTAGAATTGATTTTAAAACATTGCTGTTTTTTTTTAAATCTTTACATGGACTGGCACCTCAATATATCTCGGACCTCATCCAAATTTACATTCCTGCGCACGCTCTGAGGTCTGAGAGCCAGTTCCAGCTCGTGGTGCCCAAGACCAGACTTAAGACCAGGGGAGACAGGGCCTTCTCTGTGGTCGGCCCTAAGCTCTGGAACGCTCTGCCGCTCCATGTTCAAACTGCTTCCACAGTGGAGTGTTTTAAGTCTCGTCTTAAGACCCACTTTTATTCTTTGGCTATGTGAGTTGTGTGGTCCTCTGTCCTCTGTTGTCCTCTGTGTTTATTATACACTTTGATTTCTATTTTACTGTTTTAATTGATTTTACCCTTAAAAATAGTTTTTAATCATATTTTTTTTTATATTGTTTTTATTGGTTTTATATTTATTTATTTTTTGTTTTTATTCAGTCATTGGTGGAGCATAATGTTTTTTTGTTTTTTTTAATATTGTTTTTAACATGGCTGTGCAGCACTTTGGAAACGTTATTGTTATTTCAATGTGCTATATAAATAAAGTGGATTGGATTGGCTTTTCGCACACACAAGTGAATGTAATGCATACTTGATCACCAGCCATACAGGTCACACTGAGGGTGGCTGTATAAACAACTATAATACTGTTACAAATATGCGCTACACTGTGAACCCACAACAAACAAGAATGACAAACACATTTCAGGAGAACATCCACACCGTAACACAACATAAACACAACAGAACAAATACCCAGAACCCCTTGCAGCACTAACTCTTCCGGAACGCTACAATATATGAGCGTTGGGTTATGACCGAAAGGACAAGATCACGGGTACAAGCAGCCGAAACGAGCTTCCTCCGGCTCTCCCTTAGAGATAGGGTGAGAAGCTCTGTTATCCGGGATGAGCTCAAAGTAAAGCCGCTGCTCTTCCACATCGAGAGGAGCCAGATGAGGTGGTTCGGACATCTGGTCAGGATGCCACCCAAACGTCTCCTTAGGGAGGTGTTTCGGGCACGTCCGACCGGTAGGAGTACACGGGGAAGACCCAGGACACGTTGGGAAGACTATGTCTCCTGGCTGGCCTGGGAACGCCTCGGGATCCCCCGGGAGGGGCTCAACAAAGTGGCTGGGGAGGGGGAAGTCTGGGATTGCCTGCTTAGGCTGCTGCCCCCGTGATCTGACCTCGGATAAGTGGAAGAAGATGGATGGATGTGTTTCAATTAGCCATAACCTAAATTAATCAGTTAAATTATTGTAAAAATACTTTTGAAAAATTATATTGTGTAGGGATTAAAACAATACGCATATTTCCAGGAAAATATATTCAGCTATTATTGACACTGGTTCTATTTGACAAAATTCGTGACATTGATAACAATCGCAATTAGTGTAGCTAGGCTAACGTCTTACCAAACAAAGTGGGGCTAAACAACAAAAAGTTTTACAACATTGGCTTACTTATAAACTTACCTTTCATCCAAAGGTATGTGACCTGCGAGCTGTCGACAACGAGTTATCAACCAAACACGCCCTGTGACAACCGAACCATGACTGCAGGAAAGGTCCACGCCATACGTACTGGCAGGCCTGCCACTTCCGGACTCACGGAACTCTTCTCTAAGTCTTCTGATAGCACGAAAAACACTGACTTCCCCAGTGAATAATTGTTACCAAAGTAATTATCTTCCAACTCCGAGCTAGCAACAACAAGTGAATTTCAAAGGAGAATCTACCTGTGGACGAGTGTTTTTTTTTTTTTTCGACCCCGCCCATTTTGGCAACAAGCCACGCCTTTTCTTGTCGTAATTACCATAACTTCTTCCAATCATAAAACACCTCCGTTTGAAAAATAAATCAACTTTTTTATTTAACTCATTCCTTTCCACAAACCCCTGATATATGGGGGAAAAAAGTTAACTTTTCAAATCTAAATATATATATATATATATATATATATATATATATATATATATATATATATATATATATATATATATATATATGCACAAGTACATAAATAACATATATACATTTATATAATATCATACATTGGGTGTAATTAGGTATTGTATTGTTTGAAATATTTTTAAGTTCGAAAAATTTAAACTATGAAATACTGTAAATTATTGGTGTAAAATGATGTATCACGACAATATACTAGTGATAATAGCATGTAGAAAAAATATCCCCCACGTGAATAAAATATTATTCAAAAATGTCATATTATTGGTTTTAGCAATTCAATAAGCATTTTAAATGAATGTTAATTATTGTATTAAATATTTAAATACTTAAAAATATGTGAAGGTATAAAAAAAACAATACGATGTACTGTTATGCACAGCACATTATTTTTTATTCATATATTTTATTTTAACTCTTGTTCAGTTACTCACAATAGGGTTTCCATCCATCCATCCATTTTCTACCGCTTGTCCCTTTGGAGGGGGGGGGGGGGGGCGCTGTTGCCTATCTCAGCTACAACCGGGCGGAAGGCGGAGTACACCCTGGACAAGTTACCACCTCATCACACGACAATAAGGTTTTTTAATTTTTATCTTATTGTTTACTATATTTCATCAGGATTTTATATTCCTATTTCAAAAGATTTAATGTTATTTTACATGTAATTCCAGAGCTTATACTTCCAAACGATTTGCACATATAATAAACAATACGAATGAAAGTAAAAATTTGGATCATTCATCTAATAGTTCTAAAAATATAAAGATTATACACAAGTACATTGTTTTTTCCGTTACTAATTATTTATGTAATATTATTACTATTGTATTGGATTGTAATATCAGATCACTATCATTTGAAAATACACAAAACGTATTTATGTTCTATAAATCGTTAAATACTTTCTATCGTGACTCATTACAAAATGTTTATATATAACTTCTGGTTCCTTTGTTCTCATCTGATTTGAAATATATATTGTTTGAATCTTGAATGTCTTGAGTGGGTTTCTCCCACTCCACACTTACTGTTGCATGGCAGGTTTAACAGGATTGTTGTTCCTGTTTGTGACGTCTCTGTTTCTGATGCAAATGCACAGAGGCGCTACAGCAGTGCCTGCCTGCACTTTGCACTTCCTGGTACAGTTACTCCTCCTTTGCTGAGCTCGGATTAGTCACCAAACAATCCGCTTCAGTTCATCTGTCACCTTCCTTCCAGCAGTGTGGGAATTTTGAGTGGGTGAGGATGCAGTGGGGTTTTCTGTTGTTCTGCACACTGAGAAATATGATAGTCTTTGTATAATTTTGACATGATACTAGTGCCACAGGTCTGGGTGGGATTGTATTTTTAAGTATAAACTTGCTCAATGTTCATTCTAATAGATTGATTTCATTTGTTATCAAGTGTATGTTTAGTTTCTCGTATTCAGACAAGTTTGTTAGTCATGATAGATTAATTTAGTTTTACCTTAGGTGAAAGTAAAATCAATCGACTAGTATACACTGTTGCCCGTGACCAGTCTTCCCCCCAGGGAATGAAACACAATGGTCAATCCCAAATTCTTTTGGATGGCATATATGTTAAGTAAAAAGGACCCCAGAGACAGAATGGTACTTGGCCAAGTTTTGGAGACCAGGTCTCACAACGGGACAATAGTGTTTGTTTTTTTACATTGCCTCTTAGAGTGATCTTAGGCCACATTGTATATTGTGTATATTGTGTTGTTTCTGTATATTGTGTGGTTTATTGTTTTTTTTAAATGCAAAGCACCTCAGGGAAGCAATCTAAATTCTGTTGAACCTGTACCTGTACATGCACAATGACTATAAAGATCCTTCAGCATCAGCAAGAAGAGGTCTAAATTCAAACAAAAAGAATCAGCTTCTGTATAGCGAAAACAGCCCCTGTCGCCCAAAAAGAAGTACGGCTGCTTCTTCAAAAGAGATAAGAAACTGGCCAAAACAGCTCTGTAAGCCGAGATACAGCAGCCCTTTAGACAAAACAAAGAGTTTTCCAGTGGACATAAGATAAAGGCAAGGAGGTCATGAGAAGACACACTACATGGGGATAACTAGCTGTTTAAACATGACTATGGATTAAAAAAGAACACTTAAAAATATATATTTCTCACAACACCTAACTAACTTGTCCAAATAATAGAAACAAAACATATACTACACAATATAGTATTTAGCTATTGTTAATTATTTATCCTGTTTTACATCTAAAACATTATTAACACAGTGTCTTTTTATTGCAGTAGTACAACTCTTTGATAAAATCATATAGAATTAAGACTTCTGTGATGTTCATTTTTTAGTTTAATTTTGAAGAACAAAAGCAGAAATCAGACTTGACAAAAAACTAATTGCAACTTGTAGTATTAATCAATAACATACATTGTGGTAGTCATTAACAGTTTCATTATTAGATCAAGCAGAGTGAGAAAATTATGGAATCACTCAGTTCTGAGAAAAGTATATGGTACCACCCTGCAAATGTTAATTTCCAAAGCTTACACTTGCATCACAATAGATCTGTTCACTAGTCTGCAGTTAAAAAGGGTGTCCACACCTTGGAGAGCTGTTGCACAAGGTGGATTAGTGTGAATCGTGGCTCCAACACAAGGGATGTCACTTGAAACAAAGGAGAGAATGATCAAAATTTTTCAAAATGGTACATCATCACTCCATGTTGAAAAAGATGTGTATTGTTCACAGTCAGCTGTGTCTAAAATCTGGGCCAAGTACCAACAATTTAGGAAGGTTGTCAATGGCAAGCCTCATGGTAGACCCAAAAAATCATGAAAGAGTCAAGACAGAAAACTTCAAGCAATATGTCTTGAAAACAGAAAATGCACAGCAAAAAAAAGAAATTAAGAACAAATATGAAGAAACTGGAATCACCGTCTGTGACGGAACTGTGAGAAAAAGTGCCTAAAAGGAAATTGGATTTACATCAAGGAAAGCTGAAAGAAAGCTGTCATGAACTACTAAACAGGAAAAAAAACTACTTACCATGGGCTAAGGAAAAGCAATGGTGGACTAGGGATGAAGAAATGAATCGCAAATTTGATCCATTAAGATTGCATTCCCCAGGTTATGGAAACCTGGGGAATGGCTGCTATTACGTCTTCAATAAATGCACAGGTTTACATCGGCATTTCGGACACTTATTTTATTAATAATGATTTTAAAGACGATCATGCATCCTGATATCGAGCAAACACTGTAAAAAGTTTATTTGAAGACAGATATGCTTCACGGTGGCAGAGGGGTTAGTGCGTCTGCCTCACAATACGAAGTTCCTGCAGTCCTGGGTTCAAATCCAGGCTCGGGATCTTTCTGTGTGGAGTTTGCATGTTCTCCCCGTGAATGCGTGGGTTCCCTCCGGGTACTCCGGCTTCCTCCCACTTCCAAAGACATGCACCTGGGGATAGGTTGATTGGCAACACTAAATTGGCCCTAGTGTGTGAATGTGAGTGTGAATGTTGTCTGTCTATCTGTGTTGGCCCTGCGATGAGGTGGCGACTTGTCCAGGGTGTACCCTGCCTTTCGCTCGATTGTAGCTGAGATAGGCGCCAGCGCCCCCCGCGACCCCGAAAGGGAATAAGCGGTAGAAAATGGATGGATGGATGGATGAAGACAGATACATCAGGTCAATGTCAGGGCCTGCAAATAGACCGGATCTCAATCGAACTGAAAGTCTGTGGTGGAAATTGAAGAAGGGGGTCCATGGCAAAACTGAAACCTGCAAAGCTGATCTGACAACCGCAATCAGGAAAAGTTTGATGTAGAGCACTGATGTACTCCATGCTCCAGAAACTGCAAGCTGAAATAAAAACCAGCAATGGAGCAACAAAGTACTAGTTAGTGGTTTGTGGTAATGTTTTTTGTTTGTTTGCTTTTCAGAATGGAGTGATTACACCATTCCATATTTTATCACTGTGTTTAATCTAGAAATTAATATTGTTACTGACCACCCCAATTTATATTCTTGGTTTCTAGTGTTTCTTAAAGTTTTGAAATTACAGTAGTTTAGTGTCACGTCGGTCGCCTGGTTTTTATTTTTTTTTATTTTTACAGAATTAGACAACTAAATGAACATCTTCCAACATTGTTGGCCAGGTCATCAAACGTCATTCACCGGCGACAATGTTATGATACAATCATAGCTGTACTTTTTGGGCTTAAAATGATCAATTAAATCTTGGAAAATGATTGAAAATACAAAAGCCCTTGAATTGATTTTGTCATTGCAGAAATTTTAAGTGATTTGTATGAGCCTTTTTTGTCTGTTTGAATTTTGTATCTTATCCTATTTAAAAAAAAAAACATTATTCATTGTGTTTTTTATATTCTATATGTATTTGCTTTAGTTTTCTTTAATTTTTGGGAAAGACGGTATTTGCTCAACCTGATGTATGCTTGAAATTGTTGAGAGTTTTTGAAAGTGCCTTGGTTTTTATGTACATTGAGAATATAAGTTTGTGTGTACATTGTTCAACTAAAAATAAACAAATACAAAAAAAAGAAAAAGCTGTCCTGTTCTTTAGCACACATTGACTTCAACACGATTCTTATCACCACAACAGAACCTATTGACAATTATTTACAAGTTATTGATTGAGTTTACAATATTCAAGTGTATATATATATATATATATATATATATATATATATATATATATATATATATATATATATATAGCATTCCATTTTAGTTACTTTATTAAGTCTACAGCACCTGGCGCTGTTTTGTACTATGTTTGTACTGTTTCTGTTTCTGTATTTGTTTTGATTATTATTATTCTTGATAATATGTAAATATTGCATGTTATAAATAAAGGTTTATAAAATTTAAAAAAAGAACATGAACACTAAATTGGCCCTAGTGGGTGAATGTGAGTGTGAATTGTCAGTCTATCTGTGTTGGCCCTGCGATGAGGTGGCGACTTAATTGTCCAGGGTGTACAACACCTTCCGCCCGATTGTAGCTGAGATAGGCGCCAGCGCCCCCCGCGACCCCAAAAGGGAATAGGTGGTAGGAAATGGATGGATGGATGGATGGAACTGCATTATGAACCCTGTGAGGCATGTTATAAATAAAGGTTTATAAAATTTAAAAAAAGCACATGAACTGCATTATGAACTGTGAGGCATATTATAAATAAAGGTTTATAAAATTAAAAAAAGCACATGAACTGCATTATGCAAAATCAAAATGAATGTTTTTTTATGGCTCACTATTGTAAAATACTATTGTGTTAATTGTGTATTAACTTCCTAAATAAGGGAAATCATCCCCCCCAAAAATCCAACAACAATATAAAATGTGATCAGTGAACAGCGTTTCGCCTTGCCTACGTCATCAGGTAGCGACAATGTTTTTGCCTTATTTTGGTACTTCAAACGCACCAAATTGTGGATTTTACACTGACTTTTACGACCAGACTAGGGTTAGGTGATTGAACTAAAAAAAACGTCTGTTTTCCTCAAATCAAATATATACTTTTATATTGGAATACGAGCTCCAAGGGCCGGAAAGTTAGCTAGCGAGCTAACTAAAGGTACGCACGTTTCGTCGTGCGTCCTTCAGCTTAAAGATGCCTAAATTATTCGACATTGAATTCCCAGAAGAGTGTCAAAGCAACCCCGATAGGTTCTGGTCGGCTGTTGACGTGTGGTTAAAAAAGCCTCATGTCGTCAACAAGCGGCTATGCGGGGTAAAAGAGACAGAAAGTCAAAATGTGAACGGCGCAGCATTGAGTTTGGTGCTAGGCAATGATGAACTTCCTCAGGACGTGTTAAGCTTCGTCACCACCTCGGCGTTTGCACACACACTTTCTTACAATATAAGGACTTTTATTCCAAAAGTTAACATTTATGGGACCCACCTGCACAAAGAGATTGTTGTTAAAGGTAAGTGCTTCAATCAAATTTCATTTAAATGTTGACGTGCTTTATTAACTTGTTATTTTCTTCAGATTTTGAATGCCAGCAAGTGACTTTTATTCCATTTGAAGAGGACGAAGAAGGAAAAGTGTCTCTGAGAAAGTGCAACGTTTACCAGATTCAGCTGCGCCTTACAGACAGATTGTGAGTGTCTACGTTTTCTCAACTGCAGAAAGTATCCTTTCATCCAATTGTCTATGGCAGGGGTCAGGAACCTTTTTGGCTGAGAGAGCCATGAAAGCCAAATATTTTAAAATGTATTTCCTTGAGAGCCGTATAATATTTTTAACCCTGAATGCAATTGTCAGGTTCAAACACTGATTACATCTATTAAACAGACAAGAAGCAAGGAATGAAACAGAGACTGGATTCAATTTAGCTCAATGAGGAGAAACGCGTAGACCTGTACCCTTGTAGAGTGTCGTCCCACGCTCTGACAAGAGAATTCAACGCTTCCTCTTTTATTTGGACTTTCCCTAATTACAACAACTAAATGTGTGCATCTCTTATTCTTTTTAACAACATTGTTATTCTGGAGGTAACCAATAATAAATACAATTATTTTGACCAGTAATGCGACTTCTTTAAAAAGGGGGGATAGAAACGGATGGATGGATTAAAATGCATGAGAATGTTTTATATTTTGAACATTATTTTTAACACTGTGATTACCAGCGGAATTATTAATTACTTATCGTGTTAAGCAACGTCAGCTAAGATTTATCTGAGAGCCAGATGTGGTCATCAAAAGAACCACATCTGGCTCGAGAGCCATAGGTTCCCTACTCCTGGTCTATGGCTTGTACCTCTCATGATATGTATACATGTATGTATGTAAGTACATGTACGTGTATGTGTATGGACATGTGGTGATGACGTGGCTCAGTTGGGAGAGTGGCTTTGCCAGCAACCTGAGGGTTCCTGGTTCAATCCCCACCTTCAACCAACCTCGTCACATCCGTTGTGTCTTTGAGCAAGACACTTCACCCTTGCTCCTGATTAGGGTTGGGCATCGTTTGAATTTGAACGATTCCGATTCTGATTCTTTGTTTTGATTCCTGACGATTCTCGATTCCGATTCTTTCTTTAAAAAAAAAAATCAATCAATCAATCAATCAATGTTTATGTATATAGCCCTAAATCACAAATGTCTCAAAGGACTGTACAAACCACTATGACTACGACATCCTCGGAAGAACCCACATAAGGGCAAGGAAAACTCACACCCAAAGGGCAAGGAGAACTCACACTCAGTAGGACGCCAGTGAGAATGATGACTATGAGAACCTTGGAGAGGACCTCATTTGTCGAGCGGGTCTAACATGATACTGTGAAAGTTCAATCCATAGTGGCTCCAACACAGCCGTGAGAGTTCACTTCAAAGCGGATCTAAGACAGCAAAAAAAAAAAAAAAAGGCAGGGTAAAAAAAATGTTTAAGATATTTGAAATGAGCTAGCTAACCTACAGTCTTTCTGAATGAAATAGTCTGACATTTTCCATCAATGTTAATAATATTAACTTTTTATGAACTTTACTATAAATTCCTCACAGGGCTGTTTTCAACTAGAATATAAATATCAAATCTATGAACTTGAATATAAATATTATGAATTATGAATACATTTTCACAGGGGTACACTTCCATCAACAGAGCTTTATTTTTGAAAACCTCATGATAACACATTTACACACACAAGTGTATGATGCTGCAGGTATTTAAACATGTTACCGTGCTCCCACTGATGGGCTAACCTGGTGCAGAAAAGCAAATAAAAAATAAGAAACAACTTGCAAAACCCAGTCCAGATTAGCAGCAGGCACAGTATAAAATCAGAGAGAGTTCTTGTTTAGGAAAATTACCATAGCCGCCTTCTCAGGCAGGATGTTTGAGCGTTCTGGACAGATAGTGTCTCCTGTCGAAGAGGGGACACGCATTTATTTGTACTCCATGAACCTTTTTTTTTTTTTTGTCATTTAGACGTTTTTGTCATGAAAAAGGGAGGTTTTTGTGGTTGGTGCACTAATTGTAAGTGTATATTGTGTTTTTAATGTTGATTTAATAAAAAATGAAACATTTTTTATTTATTTATTTATTTTTTAATAAAAATTAATTAAAAATTCTTCTGCGGCCCGGTGGTTGGTGACCACTGTTTTAGAGGCCTTCAGGGATAATCTACAAGGTAAATAGTCATGAAAACAAAGAAATGGGAAGGTTTGTCCACACTGTTGGCCTGAGCTGATAATGAGAACTGTGCTGTAATAGTGTTACTTTTTTGTTTTACTATCTTTTATTTTTTTTTAAGGAATATTTATATTTTATTCAATGGTAGTTTTAAGAAAAAGTTAAAATACTAGTAAAATGGAAAACAAGTCACCTCTATATGTAGCTATTTATCATATATAACTGATGTATGACACTAAAAGACTTACCGGGTACACAGTTTGCGAGTGAATAAACATGATAGTATAGTATCCATCTCATGGACATTCCTGAGCCATTTTGAGAGATAATGAGTGATTGCGTGATGTAGAGGTAGGAACCACAGATCCCTTCCTCATCAACAACAGTGCAAATCATCAGACTTTGTGGTGGCCAATAACGATTACTCTGGGACAAACGATGATCCAGAGCCTTATATTTTTTATCCCGGCTATTGTGTGGGTAAGATACACATTTTAGAAGCACTGCTAAACAGATCCAACTTTAGTGAAACACTAACATCATGTTACAGTATTGCCAACTGCTAAACAAGATATACAAACATAACAGAACAATCACTTACTGTACAATGTCTGCTCTTACTTTGATGATGACTGATAGGATGTTGATAGATAGATAGATAGATAGATAGATAGATAGATAGATAGTACTTTATTGATTCCTTCAGGAAAATTAATAGGATACCTTCCTATTCAATTGAAAAAAATACTTTATTCCACATGAAGGGTTAAAAAAGTTGCTGCAGACACTGTCTTCGATTGTGTGTTTGTCTCCATCGCCGACCATAAATTGAATGTCACAGATGAACAAATTCTAGAGTCATGGCTAAATCCTCCTATTATCCAGATGAGAGGCATGATTTATAATCGAGAATAACTTTGACGAGCCGAGAAGCGATGCAGCAGTAGCAGAAAACAAGACATGCTGCCATGTTTCGTCTTCTTCTTTACAGTTTCATGGGATTTTGCATCCATATATGTTGCATCTTCAGTTTCATTTTATAATTACATTTAAGTCTCTCCTTGAGTCCAGTGCAGCATTAACTATAGCTAGCTCTCGCTAAGCGTTTTACATTAAGAAAGCCATCATATATGGCACATTTAAACTACATTTACACCAGTGTTTGTGGAACTGGGAGCAAGGTGAGTGAAGTTTCTCGCCCAAGAACAAAACAGCAGTGACTTGGATGGCGGAAGCTGGATTTGAACCAGTAACCCTCAAGTTTTTGGCCGGCCAGTCTACCATCTGAGCTGTCTACTATCTTGTATTTCTTTTTGGATTTCATCTTTGTTTTTATAATGTTATTTACTCATTTTAACTTTATTTTTGCAAACTTTTCAGTTTTTGTCCCGTGTAATTTTCTAGTATTAACCGTTTTATCTCTTTGTAATTACATACATTTTTTTTGCAGTTAATGCCTCAAACATTCTTGTAATTTTACATTTTACCATGTTAATGTATCAATTTGAGTTCTTTGCAGATAATTGTTGCACAATTTGAACAAATTATATTTTTCTTCTGATTACCTTTTTTTTGTCTTAATGTAGGCTGTTGGAGCTGCACGTGTTGACCGTGGACGGTTGGCACTGTGATGGCGTGGCCTACCCGAAGCTCGGGTGGCTGTCGACTGAGCTGCTACCAAAGCTGCTGCGCTGGTCTGTCGACTGCAAGAGCAGCGATTTTACGAGCACACTGTCTCTTCTGCCGGTGGAAAAGTACAGCTTGACATACCAACAACTCAAAGACAAGTACAAAGCCATGGTCAAGGTACAGTAGCACTCTAAAAGCAACTCACTATTCATATTTTATTACATACACTCAAGTTATATATAATATAGAGCTGGGCGATATAACGATATACGCGATATATTGCGGGTTTGTCTTTGTGCGATATAGAAAATGACTATATCGTAATATTCGAGTAGACGTTCTCACGCAGTTGTTTTTAGCTGCAGGCATTACACTACAAGCTCTCCTCGCTCTTTCTTGTGTCTTCTTCTCACAGACAAGCAGGCGCACATTCTTACATACGTCACATACCGTCACGTCATACGTCACATACGTATACGTCCTCACCCAGCAGAGAGGTAGTGGCGTGGCTAACGTTAGCTGTGATGCTAGTGGGTTGTTGCGAGAGAAAGAAGGTGCGAATCTCGTAACAAATGAAGGAAGAATTAATTCCCAAGAAAAACAGCACGGGGTCCATCGTCTGGCGGTGGTTCGGCTTCAAGCGGGAATAGACAACTTTAATTTGTCATGTGTGGGGCACAAGCGTTGCTACCAAAAGTAGCATTACTACTAATATGTAGCATCATTTGAAAATTCACCTGCTAATAACTTTAAAAAATACAGTTTTGGTAAATTGACTTAGTTGTGATTTCCTTCTCTGCATGAAAGTTTAAAAGTAGCATATATTAGTGCAGTAGGAACAAGAATGTTTTAATGAAAACACATAGATTCACCATACTGCTGTGATTATATGTATCCAGTGTTCATTCAAAGCTAAGGCAAAATACCGAGAAATATATCGTATATCGCGATATGGCCTAAAAATATCGCGGTATTAAAAAAAGGCAATATTGCCCAGCCCTAATATAATATGTATGCATGTGTATAGTTGTACCTCAACTTACAAACTCAATTAGTTCAACTACAGGGCTTGTAATTCAAAACACTCTTACCTTAAATCAGCCCCACCTATTAAAATGAAAAAAATGTATATATATACACCACAATGTTAACATGCCGAAAAGAAACAACTAACCTTTAGATGATAAACATTGTTTTAAACCACAGTAGTTTTATGCAATGATAAGTTACAGTATTCACCTTGGAAAGCTGACTTCTCCTTGAGTTGTTATTGTTGTTTCTGTTGCACACAGGCTCCTTTGATGGACCGTCGGGAGACAACACGCAATATGCGTGTCTGTCTGCCAAGGCTAGTGCTCGATCGTCCGATTTGTAGAGTCAGGAGAAAGAATTAAAACATGTTGGCCACACCATTGTCAGCAGCTCCATATTTTCATGGATAAAAGTCCACCGTTTGGACTTTTGGGGTCTTTGGCTGCTTGGCATGGAAGTTCCCTCCTTATTGGGTGTGATGCGGACCAACGGTCCTGCCTCGTTGCGTCGGCTACACTGTTGGTCATGTTTTTAAAGGTTTATTTTTCTGATTGGGTAGTTGTTGTTCGCTTTCCTCTTTTCTCTGCTCTTCTTCGCACTGGCTTTCTCTGTTCCGGTGTTTGGAGGGAAAGTTTGAAAACTAACAACTCAGAACTCAAATTTATGCTGGCAGCTTAAAGGGGAACTACACTTTTTTTTTTCGGAATTTTGTTTTATCATTCACAATCCTTATGTAAGACAACACAGTTTTTCTTTTTTACTTTATTCTAATTATTAAATAAATGCGCTCAAAAGTCCACTTACAAGGGAGCTTTTGGCAGTTGCTTTATTCTGCCTATAAAACCCTTAAAAAACATCTAATCACCTCCATTAATGTTTTATAGACATGTTGTAAGTATTTTTTATGTAGTAACAGGCACATTTGTAATATTTTATATTCAAGCTTATACGGCTAATGAATTTCAACATCACAATGTTCGCTTTTTTACCCCACCACTTCAATGATTTCCAATCGCTACCGACTTCATGAGCCGACAAACATAAATAAAACATCACTTACTGTACAATGTCTGCTGTCATTGGGATGCTGACTGATAGAATCTTGTTATATTCCCATTTAGATGAAGAATGATTCATAATCCTCACGAAAAAAGGGAACCAAGCGTCTTTGTGTTGTTCTTGCTATTTCTTGGTCAACTTGTCGGAATACGTCGTCATCCTTCTACTATCCAGGTGACAGGCATGAATTATGATCTGGAATAAACTTACACAAGCAAGGAAGCAAGGAATTACCTTACGTCAACATTGGCACGCTAGCTCGTGATCATGGCTTCTCTATAAATAGTTTTACGTTAGTGCCTATAATAACAATATCACTCATACTTGGTCAAAATTCAAGTCACCAAATGTAAATGGAGTATTGTTAGCGCTTTTTGAATGTTTTTTTTATTGGGTTTTATGAGCTCCTCGCTCTTTGGCTTGGCTGCAAGCGGACTTTTATGACAAAAAGCAAAGAGACAGCTTGTATCACAAAACACTTGCAATTTGAGGTACTTTTAATTAAAAACATTTTTTAATTTTAATAATTGTAAAACTGTGATGCATTACTGCTCTCACAGTGATACTGCTAATTTCTTGAAGAAACAGGTAGCGTGCTAATTGCTAACATGAATAAACACAAGACACATTAATATTCTAAACGACACTGAAACTTAAACTTTTACAAAAACATTGCTGTCTGAGCAGCTAAGATATTCCGTTGTGCACATTGAATGTACATGCTGTGTTGTCTTAGGAACACAGTAATGATTAGGAATATCCATAAACAAACGTGTCAGGAAATTAACCCATGGGACTTCACATAAACCCAAAGTTAAGCACGCTGTTTTGCTTTTATTATTTAGGAACACTTTTCAAATTACAAACCCCGTTTCCATATGAGTTGGTAAATTGTGTTAGATGTAAATATAAACGGAATACAATGATTTGCAAATCCTTTTCAACCCATATTCAGTTGAATGCACTACAAAGACAAGATATTTGATGATCAAACTCATAAACTTAATTTTTTTTGCATAATAATTAAAACTTAGAATTTCATGGCTGCAACACGTGCCAAAGTAGTTGGGAAAGGGCATGTTCACCACTGTGTTACATTACCTTTTCTTTTAACAACACTCAATAAACGTTTGGGAACTGAGGAAACTAATTGTTGAAGCTTTTAAAGTGGAATTCTTTCCCATTCTTGTTTTATGTAGCGCTTTAGTCGTTCAACACTCCGGGGCCTCCGCTGTCGTATTTTACGCTTCATAATGCACCACACATTTTCGGTGGGAGACAGGTCTGGACAGCAGGCGGGCCAGGAAAGTACCCGCACTCTTTTACTACGAAACCACACTGTTGTAACACGTGGCTTGGCATTGTTTTGGTGAAATAAGCAGGGGCGTCCATGATAACGTTGCTTGGATGACAACATATGTTGCTCCAAAACCTGTATGAACCATTCAGCAAAATTCAAGCAAGTCCACACGTCTTTTTCTTTACCAGTTGGATCTTTTGCTTGTTTGTTTCTGAATTAATCCCGCACACTGCGTTGGTATGTATAGAATAACTACATTTCCTAATTTATGAATGAATAAATAGTATGAAATTATAATACATTATTTATATCCCACACACTGCTTTGGTATGTGTAGAATAACTACATTTCCCAGTTTATGAATGAATAAATAGTATTTAATCCCACATGTTGCTTTGGTGTGTGTAGAATGACTACATTTCCCAGTTTATGAATGAATAAATAGTATTTAATTCCACATACTGCTTTGGTATGTGTAGAATAACTACATTTCCCAGTTTATGAATGAATATATAGTATGAAATAATAATACATTATTTATATAGATTCTGTTGTTTCACATGTATGCTTGGTAACAGCTCCAAATGAAATGAAAATGCATATCAAGCTACAGTAAACATATGACAGACCATAATATAACAACTTTATATGTGGTATGCTTTATACATGTTTAGGTTTGGCCCGAGGTTACAGATCCAGAGAAGTTTGTTTTCGAAGACGTCGCCATCGCCACTTATCTCCTGGTAGGCATTGACAGTCATTGTGTTGTGGGTGTTCTATATCAGTGGTGCCCAACCACCAGGCTGCGGACCGGTACAGAAATTAAAAAAAAAAAAAAGTATTTTTTTAAATTATTAAATCAACATAAAAAACACAACATACACATTATATATCAATATAGATCAATACAGTCTGCAGGGATACAGTCCGTAAGCACACATGATTGTATTTCTTTATAAATGATACATGGGTTGTACTTGTATAGCGCTTTTCTACCTTCAAGGTACTCAAAGCGCTTTGACACTACTTCCACATTTACCCATTCACACACACATTCACACACTGATGGAGGGAGCTGCCATGCAAGGCGCCAACCAGCACCCGTCAGGAGCAAGGGTGAAGTGTCTTGCTCAGGACACAACAGACGTGACGAGGTTGGTACTAGGTGGGAATTGAACCAGGGACGCTCGGGTTGCGCACGGCCACTCTCCCCACTGCGCCACGCCGTCCAAAAAGCCCCCCCCCTCTTTGGGGAAAAAAATTCAAGCGTTGACCGGTCCGCAGCTACAAAAAGGTGGGGACCACTGTTGTATATTACTGCGTGTTAATGCATTTGACTGCAGGTGCTTTGGTCCGAGGAGCAGACGGAACATGACCTTAAAACAAAACAATCCTTCGTAGACTTGGGCTGTGGAAATGGTCTTCTAGTGCACATTTTGACGAACGAAGGGGTGAGTCATAAATGTACACTATAGCTAATCACCATAGGGCCATTATTGGATTGTTCCGATTTTAATGTTCAAATACTGCTTTTTCTCAGATATTTTTACTTCTGGCGTACAATTTCTAAACCAAGTTTGTTTAACCCTTGCAAAATCTGGAAAAAGAGCATCCATGATTGTTAATTTATTTTAGTAAAATTACATGTTCTTGCATATTATTACTTTTTTTTTTATACACCATTTCTAAACTTATTGACATTAATAATGCTAAAACTCCTTGAAATATATTCCACCATTGTATTGTCACAACTATGGCTGGGCGATATGACCTTTTTTTAATATCTCAATATTTTTAGGCCATATCGTGATACACGATAGATATCTCGATATTTTGCCTTAGCCTTGAATTAACACTTGATACATATAATCACATCAGTATGATGATTCTATGTGTCTACATTAAAATATTCTTGTTCATACTGCATTAATATATGGTCATTTTAAACTTTCATGCAGAGAAGGAAATCACAACTAAGTCAATTGACCAAAACTGTATTTACTAAACAGTTATTAGGCAGTGGCACAAACAATCATGTCATTTCCAAAACAAAAAGTGCAAGATTGCCAGAGACATTTTAAAACAAGCTATTAGTGCACTTTTGTGCATGATGTCACTAAGATGACGTATCAAATTAACACTAAATTAAAGTGCACTTTTTGTACAGAACGCCACTACAATAGTTTAAAACAAATAAAGTGCACCTTTGTGCATGATGTCACACAAGATATTTCAATAACTGTCAAACAAAAATGAGCTGCATAATAGGAAATCAAATAGTATACGTCCTTTGTTATGTGGTAGGTTTCTGTGGACATTATCTCCTTTTGTTATTGACTATTTTTTTCATATGTTGTTGATCTGGAAATGTTAACCATGGCATTTTGATGGTGTGGCACCGAATGGAGATGTTGACTTGCGGAGTAAGCACTCTTCATTCTCTAGCAGGTGACTTTTCAAATGATGCTACATATTAGCAGTAATGCTACTTTTTGTAGCAACGCTTTTTGCCCACACTTGACAAGTTACGGTTGTCTGTTCGACATATTCCCACTTGAAGTCAAACCACCGCCAGTCGATGGACCCCCTGCTGTTTTTCTTGGGAATTATACGTCCTTCATTTGTTGCCAGATTCTTTCTCTCGTATTACCACTCGCACGGCTCAGGTAGCATCACAGCTAACGTTACCCATACTACTACCTCTCTGCTCCGCGAGGGCGTATACGTATGTGACGTATGACGTGACAGTATGTGACGTATGTAAGAAGGTGCGCTTGCTGTCTGTGAGAAGGAGAGACAAGAAAGAGTGATAAAAGCCTGTAGTGTAATGCCAGCAGCAACGTATACTAGAATATCATGATAAAGTCATTTTCTATATCGCACAGAGACAAACCCGCAATATATCGAGTATATCGATATATTGCCCAGCCATAGTCACAACTGTTTCATGTCAAATTTGACTTTTGTCTCGCTATTACACCTAGTTTGCACATGTACCAATCCGAACAGGCCAGAAGTGGCAAGCAGGGCCAGAGGTTGCCAAGGCCATTGGCAGGCTCCAACACCAGGAGATAGTTGGCAGGGTGCAAGTAGGAAGAGCGGGGCTTAACTGGGGAGTTTCTCCACGCCTCTGGTCCAAGGCCACAAAGAGGAAACGCAGAGCCATGGTTGTGGAGGAGGTCTCAAGGGCGAACCAGGAGCAATATACCATCAAGGCCGTGTCTCAAGGTCGTCAAGGAAGATGGACCACTTGGGAAGGTACCATCAGCAGACCCATCAGCTGGGCCGACCTATGGAAGATGCCACAAGCCAGACTCAGCTTCCTACTCAGGGCAACTTATGAACCTTGTCATGCCCCAGAAACCTCCACCAGTGGTACGGCCAGGAGGAGAGCTGTCCCCTGTGTGGAGCTCCCAACGCCAGTCTGCAGCACTTGCTATCAGGCTGCAAGATTGCGCTGACACATGGTCGCTTCAGATGGCGGCATGATCAAGTCCTGTTGAAACTGGCAGAAATCCTGGAGAGCAGTAGACTGAGAGGCCAACAGCCAACCCATAGCTAAGCAACTTCTTGTCATGTTTGTGAGGCCAGGGGAAGGCAATGGAGACACCAGCCGAAGAGGCCCCCGCAGTGTCCTCTCTCTGGCAAGGGACTGGAGTATGAGGGCTGACACTGGCAAACAGCTCCAATTCCCCCGTGAGATCACCACCACTTCACTCCGCCTGGACATTGTGCTGTGGTTTGCTGTTACCAAGTCTGCCATGCTGGTTGAGCTTACCATCCCCTGGGAGGAGGGAATCCGGGCAGCCTACGAGCGCAAAGCAGCCAAGTATGCAGATCTGGCTGCGGAGTGCAGAGAGGCAGGCTGGTCCACTACCATCTACCCTGTGGAAGTAGGCTGTCGGGGCTTCATCGATACATCAACCATAAGGCTGCTCCGAGATGTGGGATTGACTGGGGCTAAGCTCCAAAGGGAAACAAAGGCCTTTGCTGAGGAAGCAGAATAGGGAAGTTTCTGGTTGTGGCTGAGGAGGAGGGATAAGTACTGGGGGTCGAGGCAATAAGATGGGTCAGCTGCAGGGGGTGGCAGGGAGACGTCCCTGCCACCGCTCCGCCACCAGGAGGCGTTCTGGGTTTAAAGAGAGCGAAACTCCAATGAGCGGTGGTCCCCGGCTGATGACCCTGCAGCTGACCCAAGGCGCTGTAGGGGGCGTGTCAGGCATACTTGCCCAGCAGAAACAACACCATATCTGTACAATCAATTTGTCTCGCTATTACACCTAGTTTGGGGACGCTGAGGTGCAGCATAATTGACAGATTTCCCATCCCTCTCAACGTCTTCAGGTCAGGCACCCAAACAGCCATTTGATGTTGAAATAGGTTTTGTTTCACATATTCCGTGCAGCATCCATTGCTAACTTTATTTTTAAATTTAAATCCAACGGCGTGAGTCCTTTTTACCAAAACTAATTTCCCAAAGAAAAGAAACCTACCCTATCAATAACTTCCTACTTTAAAACAGGAGAAAACAGATGCAAATAAAATGTGGCTCGTATCCTGACTCAAGAAGAATCCAAAGAAATGTTTAGCGAATATTTCTGAGGCTGATGGAGGATAGAGATTGGACTAATGTCTCCTCCTGTCCCTCAGGTCTGTGTTTTAAAGGAGCTTGGTTCTTTGCCACAGCCAGTGTAGTGAGGCCTCATGTGCCCTCACCTGCATGAAGCTTACTCCAGATTACAACTACCCCTTACGTTTACAGGCATAAGACTTGCATATTATACATTTTTGCATAAAATGTCAGAACTGACTTGTTATTTTTGCAAATATCATACAAAAAAGCCTCCATGATGGTATTATTTTTTCCTCACATTTTATCTTTTTTTTTGTAAAATTTGTAAACTGAAGTAAGTTTTATAATTTTTTGGTAAAATTATTAACCTTACTGAAGTTATTCTCATAAAAGGTCTTCCATGATTTTATTATTTTAACATTTTTAATATAAAAGAACAGATCTCTTCTACATAATGACATTACTTTTCCTACGACTTAATGATTATTATACTGTATTTATTTCATGATTTAAATGTATTAATGTTACATAGTCAAGGATTTTTCATTTTGTAAATGAACAACTTTTTTTTGATATACCTGGCATTTTATGACTATTCTCATAAATTGCATATCATCTGTTGAACTCACTTTTGATTGTGTATTGCAGCACCCGGGTAAAGGCATCGACGTTCGTAAGAGGACTATTTGGGACATGTATGACTCCAACACACTGCTGGAGGTGAACATATAGTAGCATTTCAAATAACACTAATACACAAAAACACAACATTTGCACAGCCTGTTGCTAGGCAGAAGTGATTTCATGCAAAACTATTTCCAGGATTGAATCAATCAAAGGTGTGTTGTTCTACAGAATTGTGGCAATTCTGCACACTTATTATGATCATGATACTTTGATTATTTTCTTGTGCAATTGCAACTTTTTTCATTTAACATACACCTTTGATTGATTCAATCCCGGAAATGATGAGTGAAGTGAAGTGAAGTGAATTATATTTATATAGCGCTTTTTTCTCTAGTGACTCAAAGCGCTTTACACAGTGAAACCCAATATCTAATTTTTACATTTAAACCAGTGTGGGTGGCTCTGGGAGCAGGTGGGTAAAGTGTCTTGCCCAAGGACACAACGGCAGTGACTAGGATGGCGGAAGCGGGGATCGAACCTGCAACCCTTAAAGTTGCTGGCACGTCCGCTCTACCAACCGAGCTATACCGCCCGGTTGGTAGAGTTTATTCTAGATAATTTGAGATTATTCTAATTATGTGAAAATTTTACTCTTACAAAATGACAACTTTATTCTCAAAACATGAAAACTTTTAACCCATACTTTTGACAAATCGACTTTTTCTAAATGGTACTGGTGCTCAAATGATGCCCAAGCTAGTACTTATTAAAAGGAAAGCATAAGAAATGTGTTTAGATACATCCATCCATTTTCTACCGCTTATTCGCTTTTGTGGTCAATGCCCTTTTATTTTTAAGGGATTTTTGTGGAGTGCAAGTTGAACAAAAACATAACTACTCCAATAATAGAAGTAAAATAACAACTAAGTGCATGACGGATCCTTTCTGCTACGTCTTATTCTCTGGAAAAACAGGCGCGTGTAAGGTGCCTTGCCAAGCAAAGTTACGTCACACTTACATTGCCATTGTTCTATTAGAGGTTGTTTATGAGCAAGGGCAAACCGGAAACACCAAATACACACAAATCTTTTAAAGTTAGCACTCGTTCTTCTCTGGCACACGCACCAGGAAGTGACGCGGCTCGCTAAGGAAAAAGTGTTGTACAGTTTTCGGTACTGATGCCTGCAATCTGCTGCTGTTTTTACAATCTACAATGGTCCGAGAGCCTTTATACTTAAATATTAACACTCCATATATTCATAGACTTAAATTGGTTGCAGGAGGGCAACAGACCGAGGTTGCCATTCAGTGATGGCTGCTTTTGTCTAACAAAACTATTAATACATTCTAAATATTATCATGAAATTAAGTTGCGAACAATTTTATAATTTCAAATGTAATAATTTCCCTTCACTAGATCAATTCTCAATATGATTACACGGCAACCTGGAGAACGTTATGTCTCTCCCTATAGCTCGGTTGGTAGAGCGGCCGTGCCAGCAACTTGAGGGTTGCAGGTTCAATTCCCGCTTCCGTCATCCTAGTCACTGCCGTTGTGTCCTTGGGCAAGACACTTTACCCACCTGCTCCCAGTGCCACCCACACTGGTTTAAATGTAACTTAGATATTGGGTTTCACTATGTAAAGCGCTTTGAGTTACTAGAGAAAAGCACTATATAAATATAATTCACACAATTCACACTTTGAGCATGTCAACTACGCCCGGTGTAACACACAGACACACAGGAGATCACAAACAATTGATTTTATGCTACAAGTGCATTATTTTGAAGAGCGTATGAAACCAGTCATTTCTTTCAGGCCAGATGGCAATTTTTTATTCAAAGTTTAAATTTTTTATTTAATTTGGAATTGTGAAAAATTGTGCCCGAACATAGCTCCTTTTTATTCATTTTTTTTGGAGCCAGCGATATACACTAGTTTTAAGACTATTCAAATTTTAGGAAATGCACTACCAGATTTCTTAAAATGCAAAAAAAAGAAAGTACAGAAAAAAACTAATAGGGAAACACAGGCAAATTGTGTTTTTTCTTACTATTTATTTTCTTTCATGATTACCGTAATTTTCGGACCATGAGTCGCAGTTTTTTTCACAGTTTGGCCGTGGGTGCGACATATACTCCGGAGCGACTTATGTGTGAAATTATTAACACATTACCGTAAAATATCAAATAAAATTATTTATCTCATTCGCGGAAAAGACGAAGAAAATGTCAGCAATCGTCACACACACTTCAGCAATCGTCACATACACGTCAACCAATAAGAATTGGGCGGGGGAGGGTCATGGCAGAAGTGCATTGTGGGTCATGGAATGCTAACTGCTATATGCTATATGCTACTGCTGTAGCTATTATAATGGATAATTTCATCGTTGGCGGTAATTTATAAAAACTGAGAAGGGCTGAAAAAAAATGGCACCGAAAAGGAAATCATGTACTGCAGATTACACAATATCATATAATATTATTTATCTCATTCGTGTAAGATACGAAGAAAATGTCAGCAATCGTCACACACGTCAACAATCGTCACATACACGTCAACAAATAAGAATTTGGCGGGGGGAGGTCATAGCAGAAGTGCATTGTGGGTCATGGAATGCTAACTGCTATATGCTACTGCCGTAGCTATTAAAATAGATCATTTCATCGTTGGCGGTAACTTATAAAAACTGAGAAGGGCTGAACAAAAATGGCACCGAAAGGGAAATCATGTACTGCAGATTACAAGCTGGACGTAGTGAAATATGCAGCAGAAAACGACAAGAGGAAGCGGCGCATAACTTTTAAAGTTGGTAGAGTTGTTAAAAAGCGACATCGAGGAAGAAGATTTTATCGGCTTTATCGATTAGGAGTGACAGATTGTTTGGTAAACGTAACAATGTTCTATATGTTATAGTTATTTGAATGACTCTTACCATAATATGTTACGTTAACATACCAGGCACCTTCTCAGTTGGTTATTTATGCGTCATATTACGTACACTTATTCAGCCTGTTGTTCACTATTCTTTATTTATTTTAAATTGCCTTTCAAATGTCTATTCTTGGTGTTGGATTTTATCAAATAAATTTCCCCCAAAAATGCGACTTATACTCCAGTGCGACATATATATGTTTTTTTCCTTCTTTATTATGCATTTTCGGCCAGTGCAAAGTATACTCCGGAGCGATTTATAATCCGAAAAATATGGTAATTAATCTATGTAATGTATCTTTCTAGGAGCAAGCCATCACTCCCGGCGATAGCTTTTTATTCCCAGATACCGACTGGCTAATTGGGAACCACTCAGACGAGCTAACACCATGGATCCCTGTCATCGCGGCCAGGTACGGACCTATTCATGCTGTCTCTAAAGCCACCACCAGATGGCACTGTTCAAATGCTGTTTTCCGCTGCATATACAGTATAGTATGTCCTCTTTTGGACAGGTCGTCTTATTCCTGCCGGTATTTTGTACTACCGTGCTGCTTCTTTGACTTCTTTGGCAAATACCAGCGGCGTCAAAGCCAAAAGTCGCAGTACAAGGAATACATTGACTTCATCACAGACGTTAGCCGAGTCAGCGGCTTTGACACAGAGATGGACTGCCTCAGAATACCCTCCACCAAACGGGTAAGGATTCTGTTTAACCAGAATTGTGGGGTTGGTCGTCCAAAGTGGAAAAAGAACAACAGCAATGATCATTTGTGCAAAGGCTGAATTTTCATTATTGAAGTTCTTGGAAGTTTGGGACCAATTCTCTTAAGAACATAACTTTTTTGCATACAATAACAATTTTTGTTACTCAACGACTTAACTCATTAAAATACAAAATTTTGTGCATACAAAAACCACTAACTTTATTATATTGTTTTTGAAAAATAAATTTCTGCATGTCAACATTTTTGTAACTCTATATAACTCAGTTTTCCTGAAATGATGACATTTGGGCATATTGTTGTCTGTAATGAGTGGAATTCTGATTTTTTTGTGTATGATGATCATTTTTATGACTTAACGACTTCTTTTAAAATCCCAACACATCTGATCACTTGACCCGTAAAATTGCAACTTTTTTGCAGATACGGTTAGTTCTTGTAGTAAAATTACAACTTTTATATAATAACGTCCTTGAAATGTGTAATTTTCTGCCTGCTCAAAATCTATTCATAATTTTAAACAAAAAATTATATTTTTATCTTAGATTTTTACATCATGTTTCGTGTAACATTCGTATTTATGTTTTGTGATTTCTTGGATTTTTGGTGTTAAATTAAATTATTATTTAACTGAGGCTTTACAGTATCTACACCACATTAGTTATGGCATTTAGGAAATCAGTGATCTTTCTCTGTAATGCAGAGGAACATCTTGCAACTGAAGCATTTCATGTATTTCTTGCACTTGACCTCAGCATCTGTGTGCATGGCTGCTGCAGTCGACCATCTCTGGCATGTTTTTGGCCTTTTCTTTACGAAGCTTGTAGGTGTGGAATTCTCTTTTAAAGCGGTGGTTTATATTTTTCTTCACTCTCCTGACTGTCATCTACTTCCTTGCCAGTGTTGAGTTGAGTTTGAGTTTATTTCAAACATTCAAGTATTCAACATGATACATTACAATTTCCAGTTTCTGTTTTCAACACGTTCAAAAAGGAGTAGAAAGAAGCAGAGCTTATTTAATCCTACCCTTTTTCTTTTACATAACAGTTGCTAAAACTTTTGTAACACTTCCTGTTCTCAATTTATTCACAATATACATAAGTAATCACAATAAAAATAAATAAATAATACTCTGTGAAGTAAGTTACATTTCATATGGTGAGATGAGTAAGATTATTTTGAAAATGAATGAATGAAATAAATTCAGAAGGTTTATAATGGTTCTTCTTCTTTGTACTATGCAAACACTTTAAGTTTGAAGAGTTTCTTGAAGTGGATCATATTAGTACATTGTTTGATTGCTTGGCTTAATCCATTCCATAATTTAATTCCACATACAGATATACTGAAGGTCTTAAGTGTTGTACGTGCATACAAATGTTTTAAATTACATTTTTCTCTAAGATTATATTTCTCCTCTTATTGAGAAGAATTGTTGTATATTCATGGGTAGCAGGTTATAGTTTGCTTTGTGTATAATTTTAGCTGTTTGCAAATTCACAATGTCGTGGTATTTCAGTACTTTTGAGTCAAGAAATTAAGGGTTTGTGTGTTCTCCATATCCAACGTTATGTATTATTCTAACTGATCTTTTTTGTAACAACGTTAATGAATGAAGTGTACTTTTGTAGTTTTTTCCTCATATTTTTACACAAAAAGTCAGATATGGTAACACTAGTGAGCAGTAGAGAATATGAAGTGGTCTAGAACATGTTTTGCTTTATTCATTATTGATGTGTTTCTTGCTACTTTATGTTGTATATTTTTTACATTAGATTTCCAGTTCAATTTATCATCAATCGTTATACTTAGAAATTTGGTTTCTTTTACTCTTTCAATTTCTATTCCGTGTGGTGTGGTCATTAGTTCTGCGTTATTTCAGTGATGCAGCTTGAAGTCCGGGAACTGTGTTGCTGGTCGTCTGTCAGACTTGCACTGCATCCAGGATTTTGTAATGGCAACCTGAATTTGTTACAAGTAAGGTCCATTACTTGGTTGTGCTCGCCGTGTGTTAGACACTCAGCATGCAGTCGTAGAAGTCAACTTCACCCATGTTGTCTTTGTACTCCCTAATGACTGTGAGTCTTCTCACCTGGACCTGAACTCTGTCTTTCTTCGACACTGTGGTGGTAGTCTTCACAGGATACAGTTGCTTCACAGGGTCTCCGGGATCACTCAAATTGCATCTTTTAGTTCTGCGTTCATTTCATTGATGCAGCTTGAAGTCCGGGAACCGTGTTGCAGGTCGTCTGTCAGACTTGCACTGCATTCAGGATTTTGTAATGGCAACTTGAATTTGTTACAAGCAAGGTCCATTACTTGGTTGTGCTCGCCGTGTGTTAGACACTCAGCATGCAGTCGTAGAAGTCAACTTCACCCATGTTGTCTTTGTACTCCCTAATGACTGTGAGTCTTCTCAGCTGGACCTGAACTCTGTCTTTCTTCGACACTGTGGTGGTAGTCTTTACAGGATACAGTAGCTTCACAGGGTCTCCGGGATCACTCAAATTGCAGCTTTTCGAGGTAACCAGCCAGCATCGTCTTCAGGTCCATAATCAACTTTTGTGATATCACATGTAGCTGTTTCTGCTTGGACATTATTGACAACCTTAGGTGAGCTCAACTTAAAATACCGTTTTGTTTTTCATTTTCTGGTAGATTCTGGCCGTTTTGGTTTTGCTTGTCTAAAACATGTTGGCAGTCCATGTGACTTGACATGCCATACCATTCTTCAGCAGTGATGTTAAGGGAAATACCTCTCATTTGTCACTCTCTCTGTTTTGTGATTAAGTGTGAAAAATTACTCCACAGGACTCCAGTTTTTTTACGATTGGTGGGTTATCATTGGTATAAATACAAGGGTATAATAACCTTATTTGTAACTTTACGGCATGGGTGTCTAACTCATTTTCACAGAGGGCCGTATCATTATACACTAGGTGACACTTGTAACTGGAAGACAGTAAATGTAACTACATCTGCCCTTATTTCTACAAATGGCCTTATTTCCAGGCTATAACGCACGCCTGTTTTTAAGCTTAACCCACCTCAATTCTGGACAAATTCCATTTTGTACATACATTGGGTCCACACATTGATAGCTGCAGTTGTACACATTGAAATATGAAATATTTACATGGGTGTTTTTGTTTATTCCCAAATGTAACAAAAGACAGTATTTTGAACTCTTTGCATCATACCGGAAAGCATCTTCTCAAAGATGAGTTTCAGTGTTTGATTCAATGTGAACAATTATTTGGTCTACTGTGACCCGTTTGGCAATTTCATTGGTCTGATGTGATGATGTTAATTATATGGTGGCATATGACTCTTGTGAACCGGAAAAAATCTATTCATCCGACTCAGCAATGTATAAAGCGCAAAGTTCAAAGTCTGGGACAAAATGGAGCAGCGTATAGACCGAAAATCACAGTAAATGTAACAAATCCGTAACATCCATCCAATTTCTACCGCATGTCCCTATTGTTAAATACCTTTGTGTATTCTTTACTTTCAGGTTTAAAACTATTACATACTGTCATGTCCATAATTATGAGGACACTTTCATTCACATTGAAATTGTATTCTTTTTGGCTATATATATTGCCATTATGGATTTGAAATGAAACAAAATACTTGTGTCAATGTTGTTGTTGTCCTAATAGTTATTCACTTAACAGTCAGATCTGTTGTAAACATTACAGAACCTTAAATATATCTCCTTTATTGTCAGAAAATGTAACTTTTAATGACTTGTGATTGATTGATTGAGTGAGAAAGAGGGGAGAAAAGAAGTTGCCGCATGTAACATAAGCAAAATATAAGGTTTCAAAATAAGATTCTCCACAAAAACACCTTTTAAGTTCTCACGAGCCACACACAATGACATTGGGCCTTGAGTTTTACACTTGTGCTGCACAGCCTTTTTCTCATAAAGTAATTTTTGCTAACACTAAACATTCTAATTAACATGGTCATCATATGCAAAAATATCCTAAGTTTACGACAGTTTTTATTTTATTTTTTAAATGCAGGAATTCATTAAAACTTGTCATTTTATTCATAACATTTTTACAGTAAAACTGCACATTTTTATGAATTTTACATGTATTTATTATTTTTATTATTATTACTTATATTTTTTTTACTATTATTACTATACCTACTATTATTAATATTGTATATATGTATAAATATGTGTTTATATGTATGTATATATATGTATGTGTATATATATATATATATATATATATATATATATATATATATATATATATATATATATATATATACAAGGGTTGCGAGTCTTTGGGTGTCCCACGTTTCGATTCAATATCGAGTCTTGGGGTCACGATTCGATTCAAAAACGATTTTTTTTTTTTTTCAATTCAACACGATTCTCGATCCAAAAAGGATTCTCTATTCATTCAATACATAGGATTTCAGCAAGGTCTACACCAGTCTGCTGACATGCAAGCGGAGTAGTAGATTTTTGTAAAAAGCTTT
Organism: Nerophis ophidion; assembly: GCF_033978795.1. NCBI lineage: Eukaryota > Metazoa > Chordata > Actinopteri > Syngnathiformes > Syngnathidae > Nerophis > Nerophis ophidion. Next base: position 44,782,976 of record NC_084620.1, read on the forward strand.
TATAATTGTAAAGGACAATGTTTTATCAACTGATTGTAACAATGTAAATGTGTTTTAACTATTAAACGAACCAAAAATATGATTTATTTTTATCTTTGTAATAATATTGGACACAGTGTGTTCTCAAGCTTATGAGATGCGATGCAAGTGTAAGCCACTGTGACACTATTGTTCTTTATTTTTATTTTTATAAATGTCTAATGATAATGTCAATGAGGGATTTTTAATCACTGTTTTGCTGAAATTATAACTAATATTGAAACTGTTTTTGATAATATTCATTTTTGTTTCACTACTTTTGGTTTGTTCTGTGTTGTGTTTGTGTCTTCTCTCAATTGCTCAGTTTATTGCAGTTCTGAGTGTTGCTGGGTCAGGTTTGGTTTTGAAATTGGATTCCATTTTTATGGTATTGCTGTGTATTTTTTAAAAATGAGAATCTATTTTGAATCGCACAACGTGAGAATCGCGATTCAAATTTGAATCGATTTCTTCCCACACCCCTTATATATATATATATATATATATATATATATATATATATATATATATATATATATATACATTTATATGTATGTGTGTGTGTGTATATTTTACACACCAATATAGCGTATGTAGTGTATATATTTGTGTGTACTTTCCTTTTCCAGGTTTGTCTGGTTGGTAAGACCCGTAACTACCAGGCTTTTGACGAGGCGCAAGTGGAAGACCGGAGAGCTCAATACATACAGAACCGAGGGTCAGCGATCAAGAAGGATCACGTGAGCAGCAGCTGGGGATCGGGTTTTCATCCCCGAGAGAAGGTGGAAGTCGTACGAAACTGCGGCACTCTTTCTCGGGACTTTGTAGACGACGTGGTCATACGTGTCGCTGATGCTCTGCTGAGGATGACGGCGGATGGTGGCCAGAGTTGTTCAAGCTGGAACACAGGAGGTAAACACATGAAGTGAATTATATCTATATAGCACTTTTCTCTAGAGACTGTAAGTGCTTAACATAGTGAAAGCCATGATTTAAGTTCCATTTAAACCAGTGTGGGTGGCACTGGGAGCAGGTGGGTATAGTGTCTTGCCCAGGATGGCAGAAGCGGGAATCAAACCTGGAACCCTTAGGTTGCTGGCACGGCCGCTCTACCGACCACCTTACATGATAGTGTTGTCTTACCTATGCTCTCCACAGCATCTTTAGGGCAATGTTGCATATAATTTCATAATACTTTTACATTTTCGGAACTTCATCCATCCATTCATTTTCTACCGCTTGTCCCATTTTGGGGACAATCTTGCTATTTATTGCGTGCGGCTGTTACTAATCAGTACATTTTCTGAGCTATGAGCATCTAATATGTTTCTTGACTGGATACATTGACTAGTACTATATGTGCAGTTACTTATATTTGTCAGTGAATATATATCACGCATTTTGGTCAGATAACTCAATAGAAATAGTTGTTGGGGACCCTGATCAGTCTGCGAACTGAACGTGGGCTAAAAACTATCCGGGTCCTAGATTTTTTAGATCAATCTGTCCATCTTCTGCTAGTGAGGATCCTAACAGGCTTGATTCCTCACTTTTGTACGTTCAATTTACTGCAACACAACAGTTTTTGCTGTAACTCACTTTCACACCACTCTGGAACAGGTCCTGATCGGGGTGTGTACATTCACAAAGGGACAATTAATGCAGGCGTGCTTTACCCGAAAGACATGATATAATTATATGATAGTCAATGAAATGCTGTCAGTCAAACTGTTGAGAAATAAGTCAAAGTTTAAATGTGTGATTACAGACACTTGTTTTGTGTAAGTGTACAAGAGTAGGGGCGCCATGGCTTCCAGTCAAAGTGCGAACCGTTTTGGGACCACTGCTGTTCTTTTGACACAGTGTTGTGACAATTTATTTGCCCCCTTTCTGGTTTCTTACTTTTTCTGTCGGACTGAAATGTTTGAAATCACAAATAACACTTAAATATTATGCCAATATATTCCAGAAATACACAAAATGCAGTCGTGTATAGTCTAAGTTGAAACCCACCTCCAAATAACGGACTTGGCAGTTTTGCGTTGGTTTAAAGTACTAATTGTCAGTTCTTGTTTTTTTTTATTAATCGCACTGCTTTAACGCTGAGAAGCAACAAGTGCAATCCAACACTTGCAGTGAGTGTTTCACATTGCTGCGGAAGAATTTTGGCCCACTCTTTTTTTTTTTTTACAGAATTGTTTTATTTCAGCCATATTAGAGGGTTTCCGAGCATGAACCGCCTTACTTAATGTTTTGCCACAGCGCGTCAAAGAGATTCAAGTCTGGGCTTTGACCAGCCAACCCCAAAACCTTCATTTTGTTCCATTTAAGCTATTCAAATGTATTTTGGATCATGTTCCTTCTGTAGAAACCAAGTGTGCTTCCATATTTCTCAAGCTGATGGCTGCACATTGTCCTTAAGGATTTTGTCAGAGACCAGACTTCATTGTTCCAGGATGTCCAGGTCCTGAAGCAGTAAAGCAGCTTCCCATCACAATACCTACACCACCGTTGCCACTTTTACTACGTGTAACTTTTACTACAGATGGAACTTGCATGATACACACCTTCCAAAAAGTTCAAACTTTTTTTCCCGAAGAATATTTTCCCAAAGTTTTCGGCCGTCATCGATTTTTGGGGGGCAAAAGTTCATGATATTTTTAAACATTAGTGGTTTTGTGCCATAAAATTTGCTAAGCTTTGCATTTTTGACTAGGGTCTACCTGATGTTTGAGTGAGGCATGCAGTCCTTTTTCTTGGCTGTTTAGGGACCTCTTTAATTAGTCATTGCTGTGCTCTTGAGGTGATTTTATCAGCTGCCCACTCCTGGGAAGGGTCACCAATGTTACATGTTTTCTTTATTTGTGGCTAATTGCTCTCAGGACGGTTCGCAGGAGACACAAAGCTGTTTTAACGATTTTGTAACCTTTTTCAGATTTACCGCATTTTTCGGATTATAAATCGCTCCGGAGTATAAATCGCACCGGCAGAAAATGCATAATAAATAAGGAAAAAAACATAAATAAGTCGCACTAGAGCAGGGGTGTCAAACTCAAATACAGAGTGGGCCAAATTTTAAAACTGAACAAAGCCGCGGGCCAAGGTTGAACAAATTAACCTTTTAATAGGGACCCAAACAAGTTTTGCATTGAATATTAAACAAGCAAGGCTTATATAACTTCATAGTCACATACAAAATCGAGTTTCAAATTATAATAATTATTAAAAAAATATCAATGGCATATCAAATAAAATTTAAATAAAAATTGGGGGAGCGGGGTTTGGTGGTAGCAGGGGTGTATATTGTAGCGTCCCGGAAGGGTTAGTGCTGCAAGGGGTTCTGGGTATTTCTTCTGTTGAGTTTATGTTGTGCTACGGTGCAGATATTCTCCCGAAATGTGTTTGTCATTCTTGTTTGATGTGGTTTCACAGTGTGGCGCATATTTGTAAAAGTGTTAAAGTTGTTCATACGGCCACCCTCAGTGTGACCCTTATGGCTGTTGATCAAGTATGCCTTGCATTCACTTGTGTGTGTCTTAAAGCCGCATATATTCTGTGACTGGGCCGGCAAGTTGTTTGTATGGCGTAAAAGCGGACGTGACGACAGGCTGTAGAGGACGCTAAAAGCAATGCCTTCAAGGCACGCCCCCAATATTGTTGTCCGGGTGGAAATCGAGAGAAATTCGGAGTCTCCCGGGAAAATTGTGAGGGTTGGCAAGTATGAGTATCAGCGGTGAATGCAGTGTTAGAGAGGCATCGACCCTGTATAATACCGGCGGGCCAGCTCTAATCTTAATTTGATATTACTTCAAGGGCCAAATGAAATTACACGGCGGGCCATGTTTTGGCCCGCGGGACAGAGTTTGACACCCATGCACTAGAGTGTAAGTCGCATTTCTTGGAGAAATTTATTAGAAAAAATCCAACACCAAGAATAGAGATTTGAAAGACAATTTTCAAGCACCCATTTGTGAATTCGTTCCTCGAGCTGTGGCCATCTAGCTTTTAGCCCGCAATTTCACTACTTCCAGCTTGTAACTTGCAGTTTATGATTTCATTTTCGGTGCCATTATTGTTCAGCCCTTCTCATTTTATTGTAAGTTAACGCCAATGTTGAAATGATAAATTTTTATATGTACGGAAGTAGTAGCAGGTAGCATCTTTTTTTTCACAATGCACTTCTGCCATGACCCGCCCCCGCCAAATTTTTATTGGTTAACGTGTGTGTGACGATTGCTGATATACGCCTAGTTTCTTACGTAAATGAGATAAATTCTCCATCCATCCATTTTCTACCGCTTATTCCCTTCGGAGTTGCGGAGTAATTTCCTCTTTTCTTAATTATAAATGTTGTTCATGAGGTTCATGGGTTTAGGTGTGCGCTTACACGCAGTTTTGAATGACCCTAAATGCGCTTATTTTTGACAGTGGCTCACATTGGCACCGCTATTGTTTCTCACAATGATTATGAACCATAGGCAACATTTGAAAAAATGTGCAGTTCCCCTATAAGGAAAACAGGGTTGTTAACCATGTCAAATGTTTTACACAAACACAAAACACTGCCCCTACATTCCTTCCCCTATCAAGTTCTTCCTTAATGGTCTCTAAAAATTGCTTTCTGTGGAATAATAATGTAAAAACAGTAATAAAGTAAAATTTCACTATAATACAATTTTAAAACACAAAAAAGATGTTCAACTTCTATTTTTAAATTTTCAGTAATTGTATTAAAAGACAAAACGTCTGAATTGTAGCCTACCAAAAATTAATATAAGAATAACGTTGCAGTTTTATACAACAAAGTAGTGATGTTTGAAATTAAAATGTAACAGCATTGTCTTTCCCCGCAAATTTCATAGAATGAAAAATGTTTAAGTTACAATTCTGAGTTGAAATTCAACAATTTTACTCAAGTTTGTAATTAAAGAGAACAAATGTATTCTTGTAAAATCATGAGTTTATTGTCGTAAAATCTTTTTCATCGTTGTACTCGGGCCTACGATTTTTTCCCTGTGATGTTTCCCTACGTAAAAAACACAACTTTATTAGAGTAGATATGACTTCATTTTTATATAAACATGTTTTGACTTTTTCCCGTCGTACTCCCGTAGTACTTTAGTCTCTGAACACTGACACTTTTCATGTATTATATAATAAATCCATTTAATCATGTCAAATACAGCAAGAGAAGTAACCAACACTTCTCTTTTTCAAAGTAAATGTGTACAGCAGATAAAGATAATCTACAAACCCCGTTTCCATATGAATTGGGAAATTTTGTTGGATGTAAAAATAAATGGAATACAACGATTTGGAAATCCTTTTCAACCCATATTCAATTGAATGCACTACAAAGACAAGATATTTGATGTTCAAACTCATAAACTTTATTTTTTTTTGCAAATAAAAATTAACTTAGAATTTCATGGATGCAACACGTACCAAAGTAGTTGGGAAAGGGCATGTTCACCACTGTGTTACATCACCTTTTCTTTTAACAACGCTCAATAAACAATTGGAAACTGAGGAAACTAATTGTTGAAGCTTTGAAAGTGGAATTCTTTCCCATTCTTGTTTTATATAGAGCTTCAGTTGTTCAACAGTCCGGGGCTTTGCTGTCGTATTTTGCGCTTCATAATGCGCTATACATTTTCGATGGGAGACAGGTCTGGACTACAGGCGGGCCAGGATAGTACACGCACTCTTTTTTTAACGAAGCCACGCTGTTGTAATACGTGCTGAATGTGGCTTGGCATTGTCTTGCTGAAATAAGCAGGTGCATCCATGAAAAATACGGCGCTTAGGTGGCAGCATATGTTGTTCCAAAACCTGTATGTACCTTTCAGCATTAATGGTGCCTCCACAGATGTGTAAGTTACCCATGCCTTGGGCACTAATGCACCCCCATACCATCACAGATGCTGGCTTTTGAACTTTGCGTCGATAACAGTCTGGATGGTTTGCTTCCCCTTTGGTCCGGATGATACAATGTCGATTATTTCCAAAAACAATTTAAAATGTGGACTCGTCAGTCCACAGAACACTTTTCCACTTTGCATCAGTCCATCTTAGATGATCTCGGGCCCAGAGAAGCTGGCGGCGTTTCTGGATGTTGTTGACAAATGTCTTTCGCTTTGCATAGTAGAGCTTTAACTTGCACTTACAGATGTAGCGACACACTGTATTTAGCGACAGTGGTTTTCTGAAGTGTTCCTGATCCCATGTGGTGACATCCTTTAGAGATTGATGTCTGTTTTTGATACAGTGTCGTCTGAATGATCGAAGGTCACGGTCATTCAATGTTTGTTTCCGGCCATACCGCTTACGTGGAGTGATTTCTCCAGATTCTCTGAACCTTTTGATGATATTGCGGACCGTAGATGTTGAAATCCCTAAATTTCTTGCAATTGCACTTTGAGAAACGTTCTTCTTAAACAGTTTGACTATTTGCTCCCGCAGTTGTGGACAAAGGGGTGTACCTCGCCCCATCCTTTCTTGTGAAAGACTGAGCATTTTTTGGGAAGCTGATTTTATACCCAATCATGGCACCCACCTGTTCCCAATTAGCCTGCACACCTGTGGGATGTTCCAAATAAGTGTTTGATGGGCATTCCTCAACTTTATCAATATTTATTGCCACTTTTCCCGACTACTCTGTCACGTGTTGCTAGCATCCAATTCTAAAGTTAATGATTATTTGAAAAATGTTTATCAGTTTGAACACCAAATATGTTGTCTTTGTAGCGTATTCAACGGAATATGGGTTGAAAATGATTTGCAAATCATTTTATTCCGTTTACATCTAACACAATTTCCCAACTCATATGGAAACGGGGTTTGTACATCAACAATATGATTTGTCTGAGTGGCTGAACAGGAAGTGTTAAATAAAAAAGGTGCATTTGAACCGTAGTAAAATTCCAATGTTTTCTTGCAATGTTCTGACTTTTTTTAACCATGAAATTACAACTTTATTCTTGTTAAATTTTTACGTGAATGTTTCTAGCAATATTTTGACTTTTTCCTTATAATGTTCTAATATTTTGCCACATAAAAGTACAATCTTATTCATGTATAATTGTGAATTTATTGTCATTGAATCACATTTTTCTTGTCAAATACAAACTTGATTTCATACTCTTTTGAAAATTTTCATCACCTTAAAATACAACTTAGGGTAAATCTTGCTGAATTTTGGCCTTTAGGCAGCTTGTCATTGGGCGAGGTGGCATTGTTGTTGCATCAAGAGACGCTCCAGAAACTGAAAAAGGAATGTGGCGGCCTCCAGACGCTCCTGAAGAACAACCATCAAGTTTTTGAAGGTAACGACACAGTGCTTTCATTTTGAAAATTTGAAAAAAAAGCTGTATTTCCTTTTTTTTAGTGGAAGGAGGAAGCGTGCACTTACGAGATTGGCGGGACGGAAAGCACCCGAGGGCGGGCTCCAAGAAAAGATCTGTGGCCCCTGGGGCCCTCAAAACACGTCCCTGCTGGTTTTACAGCCACCACCCTCAAGGCTGCCCCCTGTTGGCACAGCGTTGCAGCTTCGCTCACGGACACGATGACCTCCGACCTTCTAACAGATCTTCGAAGAAAAGCAAACGTGACGTTTGACTATGTTATTCATTAACACTCACGTGACTCCTACATCAGAATTTTTTTTAGTAACAAAAAAAGTCTTCTTATTTTTTGTAAAGTTGTGACTTCATTGCTGTTAAATTCCCAAAATTTTTAAGTTTTTGGATGAAAAAACAATTAGTCTTTCTGGTAATGATACAAAGCTACACCGCTTGTGTAGAAGCTGGATGGATGAATTCTGACTTTATTGTTTAATTATTTTTTGATTATTTAAATTTTGTCAATCTTACAAAACCACAACTTTTATTTTTTTAACTTTTATATTTTTTCAACTTAATTTAAAGATTCTCCTAATTTTATAATACTTTATTATTATTATTATTTTTTTTTACATAATTTTAGTTGTCATTTTCACTTACAATGAAAAATGTATATTTTGAATTTATATCAATTTGTAATTTTATGACACAAAGGTATTTGTAAATATTACCAGGAGAGACTTAAAATCAGTAAAATCGTAGATTTACAAGAATAAAGATGCAATATTAAAAAACCTATTGAGGAAAAGTCGCATTATAATAATAAAATGTTAATATTCAAAGAGAAAAGTAGGCATACTTCAACAATAAATTCACAATTACATGAGAAAGTTACAACTTTATTTATTTTTATGATTTATTTAAAAAATGCAAATATTACAACTATAATGGCGAAAATGTATCAAGTCAGCATTTTATGAGACAAAGATGGAACTTTACCAGAGCAAACAAACTAAAAAGATGAGTCATAACAATTAGGGCTGGGCGATGTGGCCTTTTATTAATATCTCGATATTTTTAGGCCATGTCACGATACACGACATATCTCGATATTTTGCCTTAGCCTTGAATGAACACTTGATGTATATAATCACAGCAGTATGGTGATTCTTATGTGTCTACATTGAAATATTCTTGTTCATACTGCATTAATATATGCTTATTTTAAACTTTCATGCAGAGAGGGAAATCACAACTAAGTCCATTTATCAAAACTGTATTTATTAAACAGTTATTAAGCAGTGGCACAAAAATTCATGTAATTTCCAAAACAAAACGTGTAAGATTGTCCGAGACATTTTAAAACAAGCTATGTGCGCACTTTTGTGCATGATGTCTCAAAGATTACATATCAAAACAACACTAAATTAAAGTTCACTTTTTGTGCAGAACGCCACTACAATAGTTTAAAACAAATAAAGTGCACTTTTGTGCATGATGTCACACAATATATTTCAATAAGTGCAAAATAAAAATGAGCTGCATAGTAGGCAATCAAATAGTAAATGTCCTTCGCTATGTGGTAGGTTCCTGCGAACGGTCTCTCCTTTTGTTGACTATTTTCATACGGTGTTGATGTGGAAATAGTTGTTTCGGCATTTTGTTGGTGTGGCACCGAACGGAGATGTTGACATGCGGAGTTTCAAGCACTCTTCATTCTCTAGCAGGTGAATTTTCAAAAGATGCTACATTAGCAGTGGTGCTACTTTTTGTAGCAACGCTTTTGCCGCATAATTGTTCATCTTCCCGCTTGAAGCCAATCCACCGCCAGACGATGGACCCCGTGCTGTTTTTCTTGGGAATTAATCCTTCCTTCATTTGTTACCCGATTCGCACCTTCTCGCTCTCGTATTACCACCCGCACCGCACCGTTAGCATCACAGCTAACGTTACCATGTCGCTACCTGTCTGCTCCGCAAGAGCATGTGACGTTGCACACGTGACGTGTATAAGAAAGTGCGCTTGTTTTAAGTCTCTGTGAGAAGGAGAGACAAGAAAGTGGGAAACGCATGCAGTGTAATGCCCACAGCTAAAAGCAGCTGTGTGAGAAAGTATACTTGAATACCACAATATAGTCATTTTCTATATCGCACAGAGACAAACCTGCAATATATCGATATATCGCCAAGCCCTAATCACAATACAAAGAAGAGTTGCAGTTTTCTGATTGTTATAATAAACTATTACAAAAGAATACATTTTTCTTGGCTCATCAACTTGAGGGTTCCTGGTTCAATACCCAGCTTTCTGCCACCCTAGTTCTGCGAGTCTGTTGTGTCCTGGAGAAAGACACTTGACCCTTGCTCCTGATCGGTTGTGGTTAGGGCCTTGCATGGCAGCTGCCGCCATCAGTGTGTGAATGTGGAAATAGTGTCAAAGTGTTTTGAGTACCTTAGAAAATCTATAACCCATTTACCATTTATTTACCGATTGTGGGGGAAAAAAAACCTGATTTGCAAAGACCCTCTCTAGATTGCACGCTAGTAGCTAATAGGCAGCTTTATATACATAATAAAGAATTATACTCCGTATTAGATATAAAACACATAAATGAAATAATGGCAAAACGGTGCTATCTAGGGATAACAAAATTTAATCTTTTAATAAATGTCATCAAGCTACTCTACTGTATGTTTTTTTTTTTTACTCCAAGAACCAGTGGTCTACATTTAAAGGCCTACTGAAATGCGATTAAACCATTCTATGTGTCATACTTGATCATTTTGCGATATTGCCTTTTTTTTGCTGAAAGGATTTAGTAGAGAACATCCACGATAAAGTTCGCAACTTTCGGTGCTAAGAGAAAAGCCCTGCCTCTACCGGAAGTCGCAGACAATGACGTCACATGTTTGATGGGTCTTCACACATTCACATTGTTTATAATGGGACCCTCCAACAAAAAGTGCTATTCAGACCGAGAAAACGACAATTTCCCCATTAATTTGAGCGAGGATGAAAGATTTGTGTTTGAGGATATTGATGGCGACGAAATAGAAAAAAAAAAAGTTAAAAAAAAAAAAACGTGATTGGGACGGATTCCGATGTTTTTAGACACATTTAATGGGATAATTCTGGGAAATCCCTTATCTTTCAATTGTGTTGCTAGTGTTTTAGTGAGTTAAATAGGACCTGATAGTCAGAAGGGTGTCTCCACGAGTGTCTTGACGCGCAGTGTCTCAGGGGAGTCGACGGCAGCTGCATGGACGACACAAGCTCAGCTTTTCTCCGGTAAGAAGCGACTTTTTAACCACAATTTTCTCCCCGAAACCTGCTGGTTGACATTCCGTCTTGATTCATGTTCGCTTGACCGCGCTCTGATCCATAGTAACGTTTCACCTCCAGGAATTTTAAACAAGGAATCACCCGTGTGTTTTCGTGGCTAAAGGCTAAAAGCTTCCCAACTCCATCTTTCTACTTTCATCCATCCATCCATCATCTTCCGCTTATCCGAGGTCGGGTCGCGGGGGCAGCAGCCTAAGCAGGTAAGCCCAGACTTCCCTATCTACAGCCACTTCGTCTAGCTCTTCCCGAGGGATCCCGAGGCGTTCCCAGGCCAGCCGGGAGACATAGTCTTCCCAACGTGTCCTGGGTCTTCCCCGTGGCCTCCTACCAGCTGGACGTGCCCTAAACACATCCCTAGGGAGGCGTTCGGGTGGCATCCTGACCAGATGCCCGAACCGCCTCATCTGGCTCCTCTCGATGTGGAGGAGCAGCGGCTTTACGTTGAGCTCCTCCCGGATGGCAGAGCTTCTCACCCTATCTCTAAGGGAGAGCCCCGCCACCCGGCGGAGGAAACTCATTTCGGCCGCTTGTACCCGTGATCTTATCCTTTCGGGGTTTTTTTTATGTTTGAACATGGTGTTTGTTATGGACAATCCGTGACGAGCACAAAAGTCCAATAACAAAACACCACTCAGGTTTAGATCCGGGCGACCATTCTTCCCAATCACGCCTCTCCAAGTTTCACTGTCGTTGCCAACATGAGCGTTGAAGTCCCCCAGTAGGACAAGGGAATCACCCGGGGGATCACTTTCCAGTACTCCCTCGAGTGTACCCAAAAAGGGTGGGTATTCTGAACTGCTGTTTGGTGCGTAAGCACAAACAACAGTCAGGACCCGTCCCCCCACCCGAAGGCGAAGGGAAGCTACCCTCTCGTCCACTGGGTTGAACTCAAACGTGCAGGCTTTGAACCGGGGGGCAACGAGAATTGCCACCCCAGCCCGTCGCCTCTCACTGCCGGCAACGCCAGAGTGGAAGAGGGTCCAGTCTCTCTCGAGAGAACTGGTTCCAGAGCCCTTGCTGTGCGTCGAGGTGAGTCCGACTATATCCAGCCGGAACTTCTCTACCTCGCGGACTAGCTCAGGCTCCTTCCCCCCCAGTGAGGTGACGTTCCACTTCCCAAGAGCTAGCTTCTGTAGCCGAGGATCGGACCGCCAAGTGCCCTGCCTTCGGCTGCCGCCCGGCTCACAATGCATCCGACCTCTATGGCCCCTCCTATGAGTGGTGAGCCCATTGGAAGGATGACCCACGTTGCCTCTTCGGGCTGTGCCCGGCCGGGCCCCATGGGGACAGGCCCGGCCACCAGGCGCTCGCTATCGTGCCCCAACTCCGGTCCTGGCTCCAGAGCGGGGCCCCGGTGACCCGCGTCCGGGCGAGGGAAATCTGAGTTCATTTTGTTGTAATTCCATAGAAGTCTTTGAGCTGCTCTTTGTCTGATCACTCACCTAGGACCTGTTTGTCTTGGGAGACCCTTTCTACTTTGACTTCTCCAATATTAATTGAACAGATTGCAAAAGATTCAGCAACACAGATCTCCAAAATACTGTGTAGTTATGCGGTTTAAGCAGACGGCATTTAGCTGTGTGTGTGCAGCGCTTGTACTTCCTAAAAACCTGTGACGTCTTGCGTACACGTCATCATTACACAACGTTTCCAGGACGAAACTCCCGGGAAATTTAAAATTGTAATTTAGTAAACTAAAAAGGCCGTATTGGCATGTGTTGCAATGTTAATATTTCATGGTGGTGGGTAGTAATGGGTTTCAGTAGGCCTTTAAGACTTATAATTTAATGGCTGGATGTCAATCATAATTAAATATTTAAAAATTGTTGGTTTTTTTATCATGACTCAGTCTTACATAATGCGTTAAATACTGAATGGAGCGAGATGAAAAAGTCATGACATCCGCCATGCACTGAAAAGTCAAAAGTGTGCCGTTTGTCCCTCTGCAAGCCTTTGCAAGCCGCTCTTTGTTGTCCCTTTCATCTGCAGAAGGGGATGGCTTTGAGCCAATGAAAAGAGAGCAATCCTTTTAGTCTTTTATTTATGGCTCACCACTGGGTGGTCTATTCTGTCTCTTTCATTGAAGCCCCCCTACAACATAGCTCCGAGGATCATTGGGACACTCAGGCCATGTCCACACAAACACGGAGAGTTTCAAAAACTCATATTTGGGGTTAAAATAATCTCCATCCACGCATGTTTAGTTTCTAAACTGTCTATGTCAACACACAAATGCATACACCTGCTGTCATGTACATTTTGTCCAATCAGAAGCCTCAAAAAAGTAGCAATATCTGGCTTGGTGGCATTACACCTCCTATTGTGTTTCTTTTGATCGACTTGAGACGTTCAATGACATGTATATTATCTTTAAAACCAGTCTGCATGTACACATAGCCCTCGGAACATTATTAAAGAGCGAATGCGCGCATGTGCTGCCTAAACCCAACACTCATATAATTATACCATGTTTAATCAGCAACATGGGGATGTATTACATCTGTAGTGAAGTCAGGGGTGTCACTAGGCTTATTTTAGGGGGCCTCAAGCCCCCCTAAAATATTCTTAAGCCCCCCCCCCCCTAAATAATGTGGCCGTATATATATATATATATATATATATATATACATATACATATACATATATATATATATATGTATCCATCCATCCATTCCCTACCGCTTATTCCCTTTTGGGGTCGCGGGGGGCGCTGGCGCCTATCTCAGCTACAATCGGGCGGAAGGCGGGGTACACCCTGGACAAGTCGCCACCTCATCGCAGGGCCAACACAGATAGACAGACAACATTCACACTAGGGCCAATTTAGTGTTGCCAATCAACCTATCCCCAGGTGCATGTCTTTGGAAGTGGGAGGAAGCCGGAGTACCCGGAGGGAACCCACGCATTCACGGGGAGAACATGCAAACTCCACACAGGAAGATCCCGAGCCTGGATTTGAACCCAGGACTGCAGGAACTTCGTATTGTGAGGCAGACGCACTAACCCCTCTTCCACCGTGAAGCCCATATATTTTTTTCTTTTTTTTACAAATACATGCTGAAATATTTATTTTAAAACGGCCCGAATAAGAGTTTAAAATAAATAATCATATAACCTGTCATTATTCACTCAGTTTCCCTTCGTAAGATAGGAAGCCATTTTACTGCGTCAGTGTCCAATCCATTCCACTTGTTCACGTCACTTCCTGTTTGGAGTTCGCGCACGTCTGACTGTCTAGTTTAACAATCACATTGTGCATCACCAGCACATCTTTGCACCTTTTTTGCTTCATTGTGTCACTGTGCCGTGACACAATGAAGCACATTAGCAACCTGACATACACAGGTGTGGATTCTTCTGTCCCTGGATGCTTCGGCATATAGACCATCAGAATGCCTCCACCAAGGAAAAGATTCAACAAACCTGGCTAACGAACTGTATGATCTTCATCAAACTAAATGGGACGCCGGAGGAAGCAAAAGTCTTGGTGGTGAGAAAAAAAAGAAGATTTTGATAATTATTGACATAGATGCAGTACTTGGTATCAATGTAGCTTTGTGACTTTGACATCATCTCAATGCGACCCACACCAAGAACACAGACCACACCAAGTATTGATATGGACATGTTACAGAAGATCCTACAACATCATAACAGAAAATGTGTGAGTATCAAGAGCACGCCACAACAGACACTAATATGGAGATAGACCCTGATAGTGTGTGTGCAATGTTTGGTGACCAATGCTGTACCTTCATTCCTAAAAACACCGTCCCCGATGGCTCGGTTCAGAAAGCCTTGGAGGGCCTCCAAGCCCTGTCTAAGGAACTTACTGAAGTTTTCCGGTGTCTCTGACCCCTTCAAAGATTGGCTCCAAGGCACCTTTGGCAGGTCTCTATGCACCCGCATCATTGTTAGAGGCGTAGAAGGTCAACCCCTCCCTGTTTCTGGGATTGTTATGTCTCTGAAAGGGGTCAAGCGAAGTGGTGACTTCCGAGAATTAATAGTTTCCTTCGCTGACCATGACGACTTTGACGTGGACTCTCTCCATCTATCTCCCATGTAACTATGCTTTTGTTTTAGGTCGAGCTTGCTAAAACTTTAAAGTGGGGCAGGTGCTTTAGAAGTTTTGTAATTGTGTTAGAGATCTTTTGTCGAAGAGCTGAAGGGGGATTGACGGAGATAGATGTCTACTTATATCCATATTCAAAAGTTATTTCTTTTTAAATCCTAGTCATATTTGAAAACAGCCAAGTGGTGTGCATGCGTAGACGTTGAAGCTCGGAAAGTGACTAGTAACCATAACACCCTTCTTATCTCAAATGTCCCAGGCTAAGAAGAACAAATAAGGGTATTCATTCCGGTAGGTGGGGCGGGGCAGATATTGAATAAGACAGCGCTTCCATAATGTTTTCAGATTAACTTGGGCGATGCGATTTGAATGTGTTGTTCATAGAGTGGTCTCCCAAAGCTTCGGAATAAAATGTCAAAATAGCTACTCTGTCTGGGATTCATTTAAAACCATCTTATGTGTCATCGAAAGAACGTGGGGGTGACCAGTAGCTTAAATTCCCAAGAAGAGGATGATCTGGTCCAAACGCAAAAATACCTAGCAATATGTTTGGAGTAGAAAAGGTGAGGCCTTTAATCCCAGGAACACCATCTTACCGTCAAGTATGGTGGTGGTAGTATTGTGCTCTGGGTCTGTTTAGCTGCCAATGGAACTGGGGCTTTACAGAGAATAAATGGGACAATGAAAAAGGAGGATTACCTCAAAATTCTGCAGGACAACTTAAAATCATCAGCCCAGAGGTTGGGTCTTGGGCGTAGTTGGGTGTTCCAGCAGGACAATGATCCCAAACACACATTAAAAGTGGTAAAGGAATGGCTAAATCAGGTTAGAATTAAGGTTTTAGAATTACCTCCCCAAAGTCCTGACTTAAACCCCATTAAGAACATGTAAACAATGCTGAAGAAACAAGTCAATGTCAGAAAACCAACACATTTTCCTGAACTGCACCAATTTTGTCAATAAGAATGGTCAAAATTTCAACCAGAAGCTTGTGGATGACTACCAAAAGCGCCTTATTGCAGTGAAATTTGCCAAGGGAGGTGTAACAAATATTCAAATTTCTGTATGTATACTTTTGGTCACATTTTCAGTAGACCCATAATAAATTTATAAAAGAACCAAACTTGATGAATGATTTTTGTTACCAACAAGTATGTGCTCCAATCACTGTATCACAAAAAAATAACAGTTGTAGAAATGATTGGAAATTCAAAACATTCATGACATTATGTTCTTTACAAGTGTGTTTTATATATATATATATATATATGGATGTGTGTATGTATGTATGTATGTACATATACATATATATATGTATATGTATGTATATATATATATATATATATATATATATATATATATATATATATATATATATATATATATGCAATGAGGTGGCAACTTGTCCAGGGTGTACACCGCCTTCCGCCCGATTGTAGCTGAGCTAGGCACCAGCGCCACCCCGTGACCCCAAAGTGAATAAGCGGGAGAAAATGAATGGATGGTTGTGTGTATATATATATATATATATATATATATACACAGACATAAATAAATGTCTTCCATATGAGTTAAAAATTATGTTAGATGTAAATACAAACGGAATACAATGGTTTGCAAATCCTTTTCAACCCAAACTCATAAACTTTATTATTTTTTTTGTTGCAAATAATAATTAACTTAGAATTTCATGGCTGCAACACGTGCCAAAGTAGTTGGGAAAGGGCATGTTCACCACTGTGTTACATCACCTTTTCTTTTAACAACACTCAATAAACGTTTGGGAACTGAGAAAACTAATTGTTGAAGCTTTGAAAGTGGAATTCTTTCCCATTCTTGTTTTATGTAGAGCTTCAGTCATTCAACAGTCCGGGGTCTCCGCTTTCGTATTTTATGCTTTATACTGCGCCACACATTTTCAATGGGAAACAGGTCTGGACTGCAGGCGGGCCAGGAAAGTACCTGCACTCTTTTTTTTACGAAGCCACTCTGTTGTAACACGTGCTGAATGTGGCTTGGCATTGTCTTGCTGAAATAAGAATGGGCGTCTATGAAAAAGACGGCGCTTAGATGGCAGCATATGTTGTTCCAAAACCTGTATGTACGTTTCAGCATTAATGGTGCCTTCACAGATGTGTAAATTACACATGCCTTGGGCACTAATGCACCCCCATACCATCACAGATGCTGGCTTTTGAACTTTGGGTCGATAACAGTCTGGATGGTTGGATTCCCCTTTGGTCCAGATGACACGATGTCGAATATTTCCAAAAACAATTTGAAATGTGGACTCGTCAGACCACAGAACACTTTTCCACTTTGCATAAGTCCATCTTAGATGATCTCGGGCCCAGAGAAGCCGGCGGCATTTCTGAATGTTGTTGATAAATGGCTTTCGCTTTGCATAGTAGAGCTTTAACTTGCACTTACAGATGTAGCGACCAACTGTATTTAGTGAAAGTGGTTTTCTGAAGTGTTCCTGATCTCATGTGGTGATATCCTTTAGAGATTGATGTCAGTTTTTGATACAGTGTTGTCTGAGAGATCGAAGGTCATTGTCATTCAATGTTGGTTTCCGGCCATGCCGCTTACGTGGAGTGATTTCTCCGGATTCGCTGAACCTTTTGATGATATTATGGACCGT
Organism: Nerophis ophidion; assembly: GCF_033978795.1. Classification (NCBI taxonomy): domain Eukaryota; kingdom Metazoa; phylum Chordata; class Actinopteri; order Syngnathiformes; family Syngnathidae; genus Nerophis; species Nerophis ophidion. The sequence continues at coordinate 44,800,392 of NC_084620.1, forward strand.
AGATGTTCAAAATCCCTAAATTTCTTGCAATTGCACTTTGAGAAACGTTGTTCTTAAATTGTTTGACTATTTGCTCACGCAGTTGTGGACAAAGGGTTGTACCTCGTCCCATCCTTTTTTGTGAAAGACTGAGCATTTTTTGGGAAGCTGTTTTATACCCAATCATGGCACCCACCTGTTCCCAATTAGCCTGCACACCTGTGGGATGTTCCAAATAAGTGTTTGATGAGCATTCCTCAACTTTATCAGTTGCCACCTTTCCCAACTTCTTTGTCACGTGTTGCTGGCATCAAATTCTAAAGTTAGTGATTATTTGCAAAAAACAAATTTTGAACATCAAATATGTTGTCTTTGTAGCATATTCAAAATGGGTTTAAAAGGATTTGCAAATAATTGTATTCTGTTTATATTTGCATCTAATACAATTTACATCTAATACAATTTCCCAACTCAACTAGAGGTCGGGTGCGACGTGAGCTGGGCGGCAGCCAAAGGCAGGGCACTTGGCGGTCCGATCCTCTGCTACAGAAGCTAGCTCTTGGGAAGTGGAACGTCACCTCACTGGGGGGGAAAGAGCCTTAGCTAGTGCGCGAAGTGGACAAGTTCCGGCTGGATATAGTCGGACTCACTTCAACGCACAGCAAGGGCTCTGGAACCACTTCTCTCGAGAGGGGCTGGACTCTCTTCCACTCTGGCGTTGCTGGCAGTGAGAGGCGACGGGCTGGGGTGGCAATTCTTGTTTCCCCCCGGCTCAAAGCCTGTACGCGGGCTGGGGTGGCAATTCTTGTTTCCCCCCGGCTCAAAGCCTGTACGTTGGAGTTCAACCCAGTGGACGAGAGGGTAGCCTCCCTCCGCCTTCGGGTGGGGGGACGGGTCCTGACTGTTGTTTGTGCTTACGCACCAAACAGAAGTTCAGAGTACTCACCCTTTTTGGGTACACTCGAGGGAGTACTGGAAAGTGCTCCCCCGGGGGATTCCCTTGTCCTACTGGGGGACTTCAACGCTCAGTGAAAACTGGAGAGACGTGTTTGGGAAGAATGGCCGCGCGGATCAATCAATCAATCAATCAATGTTTATTTATATAGCCCCAAATCACAAATGTCTCAAAGGACTGCACAAATCATTACGACTACAACATCCTCGGAAGAACCCACAAAAGGGCAAGGAAAACTCACACCCAGTGGGCAGGGAGAATTCACATTCAGTGGGACGCCAGTGACAATGCTGACTATGAGAAACCTTGGAGAGGACCTCAGATGTGGGCAACCCCCCCCCTCTAGGGGACCGAAAGCAATGGATGTCGAGCGGGTCTAACATGATACTGTGAAAGTTCAATCCATAGTGGCTCCAAGACAGCAGTGAGAGTCCCGTCCACAGGAAACCATCTCAAGCGGATCAGCAGCGTAGAGATGTCCCCAACCGATACAGGCGAGCGGTCCATCCTGGGTCCCGACGAGCGGTCCATCCTGGGTCTCGACTCTGGACAGTCAGTACTTCATCCATGGTCATCGGACCGGACCCCCTCCACAAGGGAGGGGGGGACATAGGAGAAAGAAAAGAAGCGGCAGATCAACTGGTCTAAAAAGGAGGTCTATTTAAAGGCTAGAGTATACAGATGAGTTTTAAGGTGAGACTTAAATGCTTCTACTGAGGTAGCATCTCGAACTGTTACCGGGAGGGCATTCCAGAGTACTAGAGCCCGAACGGAAAACGCTCTATAGCCCGCAGACTTTTTTTGAGCTCTAGGAATCACCAATAAGCCGGAGTCTTTTGAACGCAGATTTCTTGCCGGGACATACGGTACAATACAATCGGCAAGATAGGCTGGAGCTAGACCGTGTAGTATTTTATACGTAAGTAGTAAAACCTTAAAGTCACATCTTAAGTGCACAGGAAGCCAGTACAGGCGTAATATGATCAAATTTTCTTGTTCTTGTCAAAAGTCTAGCAGCCGCATTTTGTACCAACTGTAATCTTTTAATGCTAGACATGGGGAGACCCGAAAATAATACGTTACAGTAATCGAGACGAGACGTAACAAACGCATGGATAATGATCTCGGCGTCTTTAGTGGACAAAATGGAGCGAATTTTAGCGATATTACGGAGATGAAAGAAGGCTGTTTTAGTAACGCTTTTAATGTGTGACTCAAAGGAGAGAGTTGGGTCGAAGATAATACCCAGATTTTTTACAGAGTCACCTTGTTTTATTATTTGGTTGTCAAATGTTAAAGTTGTATTATTAAATAGAGGTCGGTGTCTAGCAGGACCGATAATCAGCATTTCCGTTTTTTTGGCATTAAGTTGCAAAAAGTTAGCGGACATCCATTGTTTAATTTCATTAAGACACGCTTCCAACTGACTACAGTCCGGCGTGTTGGTCAGCTTTAGGGGCATGTAAAGTTGGGTGTCATCAGCATAACAGTGAAAGCTAATACCGTATTTGCGTATGACGTCACCTAGCGGCAGCATGTAGATGCTGAAGAGTACAGGGCCAAGGACCGAACCCTGGGGAACTCCACACGTTACCTTAACATAGTCCGAGGTCACACTGTTATAGGAGACGCACTGCATCCAATCAGTAAGATAAGAGTTAAACCCGAGTGGTGTTTTGTTATTGGACTTTTGTGCTCGTCACAGATTGTCCATAACAAACACTATGTTCAAACATAAGGGTGTCCATATGTTCACTTGGCACCAGGACACCCTAGGCCGCAGTTCCATGATCGACTTTGTAGTTGTATCATCGGATTTAAGGCTTCATGTTTTGGACACTCGGGTGAAGAGAGGGGCGGAGCTTTCTACCGATCACCACCTGGTGGTAAGTTGGCTGCGATGGTGGGGTGGATGCCGGCGAGACCTGGCAGGCCCAAACGCATTGTGAGGGTCTGCTGGGAACGTCTGGCAGAGTCTCCTGTCAGAGAGAGTTTCAATTCCCACCTCCGGAAGAACTTTGAACATGTCATGTGGGAGGGGCGGGACATTGATTCCGAGTGAACCATGTTCCGCACCTCTATTGTCGAGGCAGCTGATTGGAGCTGTGGCCGCAGGGTAGTTGGTGCCTGTCGTGGCGGTAATCCGAGAACCCATTGTGAGAGATGCCGTCAAGCTGAAGAAAGAGTCCTATCGGGTTCTTTTGGCTCATAGGGCTCTGGAGGCAGTGGACAGGTACCGACAGGCCAAACGGTGTGCGGCTTCAGCGGTTGCCGAGGAAAAAACTCGGACATGGGAGGAGTTCGGGGAAGCCATGGAAAACGACTTCCGGATGTCTTCGAAGCGATTCTGGAGCATCATCCGCCGCCTCAGGAAGGTGAAGCAGTGCACTGTCACACCGTGTATGGTGCAGATGGTGTTCTACTGACTTCGACTGCGGATGTTGTGGATCGGTGGAGGGAATACTTCGAAGACCTTCTCAATCCCACCAACACGTCTTCCTATGAGGAAGCGGTGCCTGGGGAATCTGTATTGGGCTCTCGTATTTCTGGGGCACGGTGGAAGAGGGGTTAGTGCGTCTGCCTCACAATACGAAGGTCCTGCAGTCCTGGGTTCAAATCCAGCCTCGGGATCTTCCTGTGTGGAGTTTGCATGTTCTCCCTGTGAATGCGTGGGTTCCCTCCGGGTACTCCGGCTTCCTCCCACTTCCAAAGACATGCACCTGGGGATAAGTTGATTGGCAACACTAAATTGGCCCTAGTGTGTGAATGTGAGTGTGAATGTTGTCTGTCTATCTGTGTTGGCCCTGCGATGAGGTGGCGACTTGTCCAGGGTGTACCCCGCCTCCCGCCCAATTGTAGCTGAGATAGGCGCCAGCGCCCCCCGCGACCCCGAAAGGGAATAAGCGGTAGAAAATGGATGGATGGATGGTAGTTAAAAAGGGGTAGATGAGATCCGCCCGGAGTTCCTTAAGGCTCTGGATGCTTTGGGGCTGTTTTGGTTCACAAGACTCTGTGGCATCGCGTGGACATCGGGGGCGGTGCCTCTGGATTGGCAGACCGGGGTGGTGGTTCCTCTCTTTAAGAAGGGAATCCGGAGGGTGTGTTCCAAATATCGTGGGATCACACTCCTCAGCCTTCCCGGTATTATATTCAGGTGTACAGGAGAGGAGGCTACGCCGGATAGTCGAACTTCGGACTCAGGAGGAATAAATAAATGATAAATGGGTTGTACTTGTATAGCGCTTTTCTACCTTCAAGGTACTCAAGGCGCTTGACACTACTTCCACATTTACCCATTCACACACACATTCACACACTGATGGAGAGAGCTGCCATGCAAGGCGCTAACCAGCACCCATCAGGAGCAAGGGTGAAGTGTCTTGCTACGGACACTACGGACGTGACGAGGTTGGTACTAGGTGGGGATTGAACCAGGGACCCTCGGGTTGCGCACGGCCACTCTACCACTACGCCACGCCGTCCCAATAGTGTGGTTTTCGTCCTGGTTGTGGAACTGTGGACCAGCTCTATACTCTCTTCTTGAGGGTGCATAAGAGTTTTCCCAACCAGTCTACATGTGCTTTGTGGACTTGGAGAAGGCAGTCGACCGCGTCCCTCGGGAAGTCCTGTGGGGAGTGCTCAGAAAGTATGGGGTATCGGACTGTCTGATTGTGGCAGTCCGCTCCCTGTATGATCAGTGTCAGAGCTTGGTCCGCATTGCCGGCAGTAAGTCAGACCCGTTTCCAGTGAGGATTGGACTCCGTTAAGGCTGTCCTTTGTCACCGATTTTGTTCATAACTTTTATGGATAGAATTTCTAGGCGCAGTCAAGGCGTTGAGGGGATCCGGTTTGGTGGCTGCAGAATTAGGTCCCTGCTTTTTGCAGATGATGTGGTTCGGATGGCTTAATCTGGGCAGGATCTTCAGCTCTCACTGGATCGGTTCACAGCCGAGTGTGAAGCGACTGGGATGAGAATCAGCACCTCCAAGTCCGAGTCCATGGTACTCGCCCGGAAAAGGGTGGAGTGCCATCTTCGGATTGGGGGGGAGACCCTGTCCCAAGTGGAGGAGTTCATATACCTCAAAGTCTTGTTCTCGAGTGAGGGAAAAGTGGATCGTAAGATCGACAGGAGGATTGGTGCGGCGTCTTCAGTAATGCGCACGCTGTATCGATCCGTTGTGGTGAAGAAGGAGCTGAGGCGGAGGGCAAAGCTCTCTATTTGCCGGTTGATCTACGTTCCCATCCTCACCTATGGTCATGAGCTTTGGGTTATGACCGAAAGGACAAGATCACGGGTACAAGCGGCCGAAATGAGTTTCCTCCGCCAGGTGGCGGGTCTCTCCCTTAGAGATAGAGTGAGAAGCTCTGCCATCCGGGAGGAGCTCAAAGTAAAGCCGCTGCTCCTCCACATCTAGAGGAGCCCGATGAGGTGTTTCGGGCATCTGGTCAGGATGCCACCCAAACGCCCGACCGGTAGGAAGCCACGGGGAAGACCTAGGACACGTTGGGAAGACTATGTCTTCCGGATGGCGTGGGAATGCCTCGGGATTCCCCGGTAAGAGCGTGACGAAGTTGCTGGGGAGAGGAACGTCTGGGCTTCCCTGATTAGGCTGCTGCACCCGCGATCCTACATCAGATAAGCAGAAAAAGATGGACAATTTCCCAACTCATATGGAAACGGGGTTTGTGTATATATATATATATATATATATATATATATATATATATATATATATATATATATATATATTGGGGATATCCCATGATATCTGACTGACGATATTATCGGGCGATAAATGCTTTAAGATATGATATCGGAAATTATCGGTATCGGTTTCAAAAAGTAAAATTTATGACTTTTTAAAAGTCATAGGGAGAAGTACAGAGCGCCAATAAACCTTAAAGGCACTGCCTTTACGTGCCGGCCCAATTACATATTATCTACAGCTTTTCACACACAGACAAGTGAATGCCATGCATACTTGGTCAACAGCCATACAGGTCACACTGAGGGTGGCCGTATAAACAACTTTAACACTGTTACAAATATGCGCCACACTGTGAACCCACAACAAACAAGAATGACAAACACATTTTGGGAGAACATCCGCAACGTAACAAGTACCCAGAACCCCTTACAGGACTAACTCTTCCGGGACGCTACAATATACACCTTGCTACCCCCTACCCACTACCCCCCCCCCCCCAATTGACTGAAAGAGCGCGCGTGGACACTTTGGCGCGAGCGCGATGTCACGTTATCATGTTATCGATAGGAAAACGCATTTTTATACAATATGATATGCCTGAGCAGCTCGGAGACGCAGAGGCTAACAAGCGGTAGATAATGGATTAGAAAGGACAGTGTGGAGAGACGGAGCCGATGAGCCGACACCAGGATAGGACATACAGCGGTCCTAACCGAGATGGCGGCCAGGAGGCAGAGCATGCAGCATAGCAGCGAGGCGGGGCACGCTGGGAGCGACACTGCAGCCATCAGAGACAGGTGCGTAAACGACACACCTGCTCTCAATCTCTGCATCTTCTGCTGCAGCATAAAAGGGGAGAAGGAGGAACAATCATGGCAGAAGTAGGAGAGGAACCATCCGACAACGAAGACGATGAGAAAGATGAGCCCCCGCGGAAGACACAGCCACCGGCCACCGAAAGGCGCGCCGCGACGAGCAAGAAGAGAGGGTGTGCTAGAAATTGGCGTGACCGACTGGCAACAAAACTTGGTTATTGAAATAATAAACCCGAGTCAACCCTGCTACAATGCGTCCTGCATCGATGGTCACTGCAACCCACACGATGAGGGCTGGAGACCTGTCACAGACAGGTTAAAAAAAAAAATAAAAATAAAAATACGTTTTTTTAAATTTTTTTTTTAACTTGGGATTTCCTGCAGGCCGGATTTCGGATGCTGGCGCGTATATGGCCCCCCTGCCGTAGTTTGGAGACCCCTGGGCTTGAGGAATAAAATTAACAACTGACACCTGCAATGAGGTGGCAACTTGTCCAGGGTGTATGCTGCCTTCCGCCCGTATGCAGCTGAGATACGCTCCAGCGACCCCAAAAGGGATAAGTGGTAGAAAAGTTAAAAGTTAAAGTTAAAGTACCAATGATTATCACACACCCTTGATCACCCCCTGGGAAGCGAGGGGAGCAGTGGGCAGCAGCGGTGCCACGCCCGGGAATCATTTTTGGTGATTTAACCCCTAATTCCAACCCTTAATGCTGAGTGCCAAGCAGGGAGTTAATGGGTCCCATTTATATAGTAGTTGGTATGACTCAGCCGGGTTTTGAACTCGCGACCTACCGATCTCAGGGCGGACACTCTACCCACTAGGCCAGTGGTTCTCAAATGGGGATACGTGTACCCCTGGGGGTACTTGAAGGTATGCCAAGGGGTACATGAGATTTTTTTAAAATAGCAAAAATTCAAAAATCCTTTATAAATATATTTATTGAATAATACTTGAACAAAATGTGAATGTAAGTTCATAAACTGTGAAAAGAAATGCAACAATGCAATATTCAGTGTTGACAGCTAGATTTTTTTTGTGGACATGTTCCATAAATATTGATGTTAAAGATTTCTTTTTTTGTGAAGAAATGTTTAGAAATAAGTTCATGAATCCAGATTGATCTCTATTACAATCCACAAAGAGGGCACTTTAAGTTGATGATTACTTCTAATATTTATTTCTAATTGAATCACTTGTTTATTGTTCGACAGGTTTTTAGTTATTTTTATATATATTTTTTTCCAAATAATTCAAGAAAGACCACTACAAATGAGCAATATTTTGCACCGTTATACAATTTAATAAATCAGAAACTGATGACATAGTGCTGTATTTTACTTCTTTATCTCTTTTTTTCAACCAAAGATGCTTTGCTCTGATTAGGGGGTACTTGAATTAAAAAAAATGTTCACAGGGGTACATCACTGAAAAAAGGTTGAGAAACACTGCACTAGGCCACCGAGTAGGTCAGGGGTAGGGAACCTTTGGCTCTCGAGCCAGATGTGGCTCTTTTGATGACTGCATCTGGCTCTCACATAAATCTTAGCTGACATTGCTTAACACGATAAGTAATGAATAAGTCTGCTCGTAGTCACGGAGTTAAAAATAACGTTCAAAATATAAAACATTCTCACACGTTTTAATCCATCCGACCTTTTCTACCGCACCTGTTCCAGAAGTCACATTAATGGTAAGAGGTATTTTATTTATTATTGGTTAGCTTCAGAATAACAATGTTATTAAAAAGAATAAGAAACGTATTATATTCTAAAAATGTTGTTCTTACTTAAAAATGCAAACATTTAGTTGTATTCAGTGTTAAAAAATATTAAATGGCTCTAACGCAGTGGTGTCAAACTCAAATACAGAGCGGGCCAAAATTTAAAACTGAACAGAGCCGCGGGCCGAGGTTGAACAAATTAACCCTTTAATAGGGACCCAAATAAGTTTTGCATTGAATATTGACCAAGCAAGGCTTATATAACTTTATAGTGACATGCAAAATCCAGTTTCAAATAATATTAGTTAAAAAATATCAATGGCATATCAAATTAAATAAAAACACAAATTTAAGGCCTTTTTTCGGCGGCGTGTTTGACTTGGGGCGGGGTTTGGTGGTAGCGGGGGTGTATATTGTTGCGTATCGGAAGAGTTAGTGATGCAAGGGCTTCTGGGTATTTGTCCGGTTGTGTTTATGTTGTGTTACGGTGCGGAAGTTCTCCCGAAATGTGTTTGTCATTCTTGTTTGCTGTGGGTTCCCAGTGTGGCACATATTTGTAACAGTGTTAACCTTGTTTATACAGCCACCCTCAGTGTGACCTGTATGGCTGTTGACCAAGTATGCCTTGCATACACTTGTGTGTGTGTATGAGCCGCATAAATTATGTGAGTGGGCCGGCACGCTTTTTTTATGGAAGAAAAGCGGATGTGGCGACATATAGAGAACGCCAAAATCAGTGCTTTTACGGCCCGCGGGAGAAATTTGGGAGGGGCACTGAACTTCGGGAGTCTCCCAGGAAAATTGGAAGGGTTGACGAGTATGAGTATTAGCGGTGAATGTGGTGTTACAGCGGTGGGCCCGCTCTAATGTTAATTTGATATTGCCTCAAGGGCCAAATTAAATTACACGGCGGGCCAAATTTGGCCCACGGGCCAGAGTTTGACACCCATGCTCTAACGGAAATGCATTTTAAAATATTTGGTTTTCATGGCTCTCTCAGCCAAAAAGGTTCCCGACTCCTGGAGTCGGTGGATAGAATAACTGACACCTGACATGCGCTCCACGATATACGCACGGCGCGTTTTGACCTTAGGGAGAGCAGGCCTGGGCCCCTGACCCAGGAACAGACCACAGGTGGGGGAGGGGTAACCACGTGTGTCGTCACCCTTCAGCACGCTGGCCAGCTCCCATGAAAGTCTCCGTCCTCCAGCGGCTCATCCTCCTCGTCCGCGCCGGTCTGGGTCATCATGGACCTCCCGGACGTTCTCTCCGCCGCCTTCCTGGTCGCGGTGGCTCTCGTCTCGCTCCTCTCCAACGCGCTGGTGCTGCTCTGCTTCCTCCACAGCACCGAGATCCGCCGCCAAGTCCCCGGCGTCTTCGTCATGAACTTGTCTCTCTGCAACATCCTGATCACCCTGCTCAACATGCCCGCCACCGCCGCCGGCATCCTTCGGCGTCAGCAGCCCTTCGGGGGACCGCTGGTGCAGCACCGTCAGCTTCATGGACACCTTCCTCACCGTCAACGCCATGTTGAGGCGCGGCGGCGCTCAGCATCGACCGCTGGATCGCGGTCGTCTTCCCGCTGAGCTACTCCGCCAAAATGCGCTACAAGGACGCTGCGGTGATGGTGTGCTACTCCTGGATGCACTCCTTCACCTTCGCCCTCACGGCGCTGCTCTTCTCCTGGCTGCGCTACAGCGACGCGTTCGCGTCTTGCACCCCTGCAAAGAGGCGGCGGCGACCGGCTGAAGTTCGCCGTCTTCACCGCGGTCTTCCACGCCGGAAGTTTCGCGCTGTCGCTCCTCACGCTGTGCGTCACCTACCTGAAAGTGCTCCAGGTGGCCAGGTTCCACTGCAAGAGGATCGACGTGATCACCATGCAGACCCTGTTCCTGCTGGTGGACGTCCACCCGAGGTAAGTCCCTGCGCCAGGGAGGGACTTTTGGTCACTTTTGCGCAACTTAATTGGCACCTTCATGACGTCATCAACATATAGCACAGGGGTAGGGAACCTGTGGGTCTAGAGCAGGGGTGTCAAACTCAAATACAGAGTGGGCCAACATTTAAAACTGAACAAAGCCGCGGGCCAAGGTTGAACAAATTAACCTTATAGGTCAGGGGTAGGGAACCTATGGCTCTCGAGCCAGATGTGGCTCTTTTGATGACTGCATCTGGCTCTCAGATAAATCTTAGCTGACATTGCTTAACACGATAAGTAATGAATAATTCCGCTGGTAATCGCAGTGTTAAAAATTACATTCAAAATATAAAACATTCTCATACATTTTAATCCAGGGGTGTCAAACTCAAATACAGAGCGGGCCAACATGTAAAACTGAACAGAGCCGCAGGCCGAGGTTGAACAAATTAACCCTTTAATAGGGACCCAAACATGTTTTGCATTGAATATTGACCAAGCAAGGCTTATATAACTTTATAGTGACATGCAATATCCAGTTTCAAATAATATTAATTAAAAAATATCAATGGCATATCAAATTAAATAAAAACACAAATTTAAGCCCTTTTTTCGGCGGCGGGTTTGAGTTGGGGCGGGGTTTTGGTGGTAGCGGGGGTGTATATTGTTGCGTCCCGGAAGAGTTAGTGAAGCAAGGGGGTTCTGGGTATTTGTCCGGGTTGTGTTTATGTTGTGTTACGGTGTGGATGTTCTCCTGAAATGACAAGAATGACAAATGTGTTTGTCATTCTTGTTTGCTGTGGGTTCACAGTGTGGCGCATATTTGTAACAGTGTTAACCTTGTTTATACGGCCACCCTCAGTGTGACCTGTATGGCTGTTGACCAAGTATGCCTTGCATACATGTGTGTGTGTGTATGAGCCGCATGTATTACGTGAGTGGGCCGGCACGCTGTTTTTATGGAAGAAAAGCGGACGTGGCGACATGTAGAGAACGCCAAAAGCAGTGCTTTTACGGCCCGCCCCCAATGTTATTGTCCGGGTGGAAATCGTGAGAAATTCGGGAGGGGCACTGAACTTCGGGAGTCTCCCAGTAAAATTGGGAGGGTTGACGAGTATGAGTAATAGCCGTGAATGTTGTGTTACAGCGGCGGGCCCGCTCTAATCTTAATTTGATATTGCCTCAAGGGCCAAATTAAATTACACGGCGGGCCAAATTTGGCCCGCGGGCCAGAGTTTGACACCCATGTTTTAATCCATCCATCTGTTTTCTACCGCACCTGTTCAAGAAGTCGCATTAATGGTAAGAAGGATTTTATTTATCATCGGTGAGCTTCCGAATAAAAATGTTATCAAAAAGAATACCATGAATTGATTAACGTGGACCCCGACTTAAACAAGTTGAAAAACTTATTCGGGTGTTACCATTTAGTGGTCAATTGTACGGAATATGTACTGTACTGTGCAATCTACTAATAAAAGTTTCAATCAATCAATCAATCAATAAGAGACTTATTATGTGAAGATCTGTCACTTCATTTCTGTTTTTGCTTCTTTGTTTCGTATATACTTCCCATCTGTGCTTTTAATTTGTTTCCATTTCCTGTTTGTCCCGCTGAGCGCTGTGTTTTTTTCCCCTCAACTGCTGCCAATCAGCATGTTTCTATTTATGCTTATCTTGCGCATTCCTCAGGGCTCAAAGATTGACTATTGTTTAGAACTGTACATGCATTCATTCTCCTGTTGGTAATATTAAAAGCATCTTACCTGCGCATCGCTTTCCTGGTTCCTGCGCATCGCTTTCCTGGTTCCTGCATTTAGGGGTCGCTTACTACAGCTGCCATGCGAGTTTGTGACATATTATACTCTATAAATGTTGGTCTTACTTAAAAATGCAGACATTTAGTTGTATTCAGTGTTAAAAAATATTATATGGCTTTCACGGAAATACATTTTAAAATATTTGGCTTAAATGGCTCTCCCAGCCAAAAAGGTTCCTAATCCCCGTTTTAGGTCATGGGTGTCAAACTCTGGCCTGCGGGCCAAATTTGGCCCGCCGTGTAATTTCATTTGGCCCTTGAGGCAATATCAAATTAACATTAGAGCTGGCCCGCCGCTGTAACACCATATTCACTGCTAACACTCATACTCGTCAACCCTCCCAATTTTCCTGGGAGACACCCGAAGTTCAGTGCCCCTCCCGAATTTCTCCCGATTTCCACCCGGACAATAATATTGGGGGCGGGCTGTAAAAGCACTGCTTTTGGCGTTCTCTACATGTCGCCACGTCCGCTTTTCTTCCATAAAAACAGCGTGCCGGCCCACTCACATAATATATGCGGCGCATACACACACACAAGTGTATGCAATGCATACTTGGTCAACAGCCATACAGGTCACACTGAGGGTGGCTGTATAAACAAGGTTAACACTGTTACAAATATGCGCCACACTGTGAACCCACAGCAAACAAGAATGACAACCACATTTCGGGAGAACATCCGTAACACAACATAAACACAACCGGACAAATACCCAGAACCCCTTGCATCACTAACTCTTCCGGGACGCAATAATATACACCCTCGCTACCACCAAACCCCGCCCCAACTCAAACCCGCCGCCGAAAAAAGGCCTTAAATTTGTGTTTTTATTTAATTTGATATGCCATTGATATTTTTTAATTATATATTATTTGAAACTGGATTTTGCATGTCACTATAAAGTTATATAAGCCTTGCTTGGTCAATATTCAATGCAAAACTTGTTTGGGTCCCTATTAAAGGGTTAATTTGTTCAACATCGGCCCGCGGCTCTGTTCAGTTTTAAATTTTGGCCCGTTCTGTATTTGAGTTTGACACCACTGTTTTAGGTGGTAGCGTCTATTGTAGCGTCCCGGAAGAGTTAGTGCTGCAAGGGGTTCTGGGTATTTGTTCTGTTGTGTTACGGTGCGGATGCTCTCCCGAAATGTGTTTGTCATTCTTGTTTGGTGTGGGTTCACAGTGTGGTGCATATTTGTAACAGTGTTAATGTTGTTTATACGGCCACCCTCAGTGTGACCTGTATAGCTGTTGACTAAGTATACTTTGCATTCACTTATGAGTGTGTACAAGCTGCTTATATCATGAGGCTTGGCCGGCACGCTGTTTGTATGGAGGATAAGCGGACGTGACGACAGGTTGTAGAGAACGTTAAAGCCATTGCCTTCAAGGCACGGCCCCCAATATTGTTGTCCGGGTGGAAATTGGGAGATATTCACGAGAATGGTTGCCCAGGGAGATTTTCGGGAGGGGCACTGAACTTCGGAGTCTCCCGGGAAAATCGGGAGGGTTGGCAAGTATGAGTATTAGCGGTGAATGCGGTGTTACAGCGGCACCGCCTCTGTATAATACCGGCGGGCCAGCTCTAATGTTAATTTGATTTTGCCTCCAGGGCCAAATTAAATTACATGGCAGGCCAAATTTGGCCCACGGGCCAGAGTTTGACACCAGATGTGGCTCTTTTGATCAGTGGTCCCCAACCTTTTTGTAGCTGCGGACCGGTCAACGCTTGATAATTTGTCCCGCGGCCCGTTGTTTTAATTAAAAAATAATTAAAATTAATAAAACATTATTCTGCGGCCCGGTACCAATCGAGCCACGGCCCTGTACAGGGCCGCGGCCCAGTGGTTGGGGACCACTGCTTTTGATGAATGCACCTGGCTCTCAGATAAATCTTCGCTGACATTGCTTAACGGTAAGTAATGAATAATTCTGCTTGTAATCACATTGTCAAAAATAACGTTCAAAATATAAAACATTCTTATGCCTTTTAATCCATCCATCCGGTTTCTACCGCACCCGTTCAAGAAGTTGCATTAATGGTAAGAAGGTTTAGCTCGGTTGGTAGAGTGGCCGTGCCAGCAACTTGAGGGTTGCAGATTCGATTCCCGCTTCCGCCATACTAGTCACTGCCGTTGTGTCCTTGGGCAAGACACTTTACCCACCTGCTCCCAGTGCCACCCACACTGGTTTGAATGTAACTTAGATATTGGGTTTCACTATGTAAAGCGCTTTGAGTCACTAGAGAAAAAGCGCTATATAAATATAATTCACTTGACTATTTGTTGTTGGTTAGCTTCAGAATAACAATGTTATTAAAAAGAATACGAGACTTATTATACTGTAAAAATGTATGGCCTTACTTTGAAATTCAATCATTTAGTTGTATTCAGTCTTTAAAAAAGTACTAATTGGCTCTCACGGAAATACTATTTAAAATATTTGGCTTGTATGGCTCTCTTAGCCAAAAAGGTTCCCGACCCCTGATATAGCATATAACTGAATGCAGCTGAGATAGGCTCCAGCACCCCCGCGACCCCGAACGGGACAAGCGGTAGGAAATGGATGGATGTTTTGCCATTTGGAGTTCTATAATTGTTTGTATGCAGAATATTGCAAAAAAAAAAATATATGGAGAAAATTGTAAGTTTTTTTTAATGTTTACAATGATACAAAACAAAATGTACAACTAATAAAAAAAGAAAAAATGTATCTCTTCCATATAAAATACCAAAAAAAAAAAAAAAGAATCCAAATTTACCTCCAAAATATGTGAATACAATCGACCACAATCCAATTTGACAGAAATGTATCTATTTGTAAAGGTAATCACCAAAAAAGTAAAAAAAAACACAAAAAGTGAGCATTTTGGTGATATTATTATTATTATTATCCATCCGTTTTCTACCACTTCTCCCTTTCGGGGATCGCGGGGGGTGTTGGAGCCTTTTTTTTATTTTATCATTTTTATTTTTATTTTTATTTTTATTGAAGGCCTACTGAAACCCACTACTACCGACCACGCAGTCTGATAGATTATATATCAATGATGAAATATTAACATTTCAACACATGCCAATACGGCCGGTTTAGTTTACTAAATCGCAATTTTAAATTTCCTGCGGAGTTTCTTGTTAAAAACGTTGCGGAATGATGACGCGTGCGTGTGACGTCACGGAATGTCAGGCAATATTAGCACAACACCACTTGCGGCTAAAAGTCGTCTCTTTTCATCGCGCAATTAAACAGTATTTTGGACATCTGTGTTGCTGAATCTTTTGCAATCTGTTCAATTTATAATGGAGAAGTCAAAGTAGAAAGATGGAGTTGGGAAGCTTTAGCCTTTAGCCACACAAACACACGGTGATTCCTTGTTTAAAATTCCCGGAGGTGAAGCTTTACTATGGATCAGAGCGGTCAAGCGAACATGGATCTCGACCACTTGTCAACCGGCAGATTTCGGTGAGAAAATTGTGTTAAAAAGTCGCCTCTTACCGGAGATCTGTGGAGTTTGCGCCGTCCTTATATCTGCCGTGACTTCCCTCAGACACTGGCCTCAAGACACCTGTGGACACACCCCTCCGACTATCACTAAAACACTAACAACACAATAGAAAGATAAGGGATTTCCCAGAATTATCTTAGTAAATGTGTCTAAAAACATTTACCCAATGCAATCGCCTTTTTAAAAAAAACAACTTTATTTTATTATTGTTATTTTTTTCTAGTCCTTCGCTATCATTATCATCCACAAATCTTTCATCCTCGCTCAAATTAATGGGGAAATTGTCGTTTTCTCGGTCTGAATAGCACTTTTTGTTGGAGGCTCCCATTAAAAACAATGTGAGGACGTGAGGAGCCCTCACCCTTGTGACGTCATCGTCTGCGACTTCCGGTTCAGGGAAGGCTTTTTTATCAGCACCAAAAGTTGTGAACTTTATCGTGGATGTTCTCTACTAAATCCTTTCAGCAAAAATATGGCAATATCGCAAAATGATCAAGTATGACACATAGAATGGACCTGCTATCCCCGTTTGAATAAGAAAATCTCATTTCAGTAGGCCTTTAATCAGTCCAACAAAATAACACACAATAATACCATCAATCCATCCATCCATTTTATACCGCTTGTCCCTTTCGGGGTGGTGGGCGGTGCTGGAGCCCTATTTTGTTTGATTGGTTATTCAATTTTTTTTATTAATCAGTCCAACAAAAAACACACAACAATAACATCCATACATCCATTTTCTACCGCTTGTCCCTTTGGGGGTCGCGGGGTATGCTGGACCCTTACTTTGTTTAATTTATTTTTTTTTTTTAATTAATCAGTCCAACAAAATAACACACAACAATACCATCCATCCATCCATTTTCTACCGCTTTTCCCTTTTGGGGTCGCAGGGGTGCTGGACCCTTATTTTTTTATTATTTTTTTATTAATCAGTCCAACAAAATAACACACAACAATACCACAATATTACAATTCCAATTCCAAAACCAAACCCGGTTTTATATCAGAATAGCAATCAACAGAGCATTTGAGAGGACACACAAACATACCACAAAACAATCCAAAAGTACTCAAAACAAAAATGAATAATATCAACAACAGTATCAATATTAATAAGAATTCCAACATAACCATGATTAGAAATCCCTCATTGACATTATCACCACAGCCATTTAAAAAAATAAAAATAAAAACCTTTAAAAAAATGAACAATAGTGTGGCAGTGGCTTGCACTTGTGTCACATCTCATGAGCTCGACAACACATTGTGTCCAATGTTTTTTACAAAGATTTAAAAAAATAATCACATTTTAGGTTCATTTAATAGTTAAAACACATAAATGACGCATCACTATCTAAACTAAATGCAGGTTTTTTCTACTGGTATCATTTCCATAGTTTATGTATACCAGTCAGTATGTATTATGTGTGTATACCAGTAAGTACGAGTTGGACTATCTACATCCATCCATTTTTTTAGTATAACCCTTTTTGTTATGATGCATATATTTAACATTTTCCTAAGGGAACTATCTTGCAGGAATCAATAAAGTACTATCTATTTATCTATTGAAATAAATGCATTTTTACTCTTTGATGACACGTTACTAAATTGATGCAGATCACCAAGAATAAACATTTGCAGGTGTTTATATTTAAGAATGTGATTGCATTTTTGTAATATTAATACTGCATTGTGGGGCTCAAAAATAGATGTTTAGTGTAAATATAGAACAAGTAAAATCCTTTACTGGTAATTAATGTAAATATAAAATGTACAATTGAACTAAAATCTAAATAAACACAGGCACATTTCGGATCAACATTAGAATGCACAAATAACATAAATAATTTATTTTGCAATTCAACTCAAGCAATTTACAAAATAAGAACATTTTAGGGCTCCATGGCATTTTTAAAAAACTATACTGTAAATAAGACCTTTCCCCCATAATATCTCAATTAAAACTCCTACAATCAAGTGAAAAAATATTTGCTTTTGAATACATGCTATAGGCCACACAAGTGTAAGTCCACGTGTCTTCATTTGAGTGTGAAATATAAATTCTATTTTTTCAGTGTGAAGCAGCGATGTATTGCAGAGCAAAAGAGGCGGAAGCTGAGAGCCACCAAGAAGATCAGCATCTTTATCGGCTCCTTCCTTGTCTGCTTTGCTCCCTACGTGATCACCAGGTACCCTTCAAGATTTGGATTGTTCACTATCCAGCATTAAAAAAAAAACATGCCAATGTGCATTTTTCATCAAAATATTTGGGTCTTTTTCAGAATTCAATTGAGTTTACTGGGATTAATCACAAATCAAAATGATTTTAACAGCACTTGTATTTACCATATTTTTCGGACTATACGACGCACTTAAAATCCTTTAATTTTCTTAAAAATCGACATTGCGCCTTATGACCCGGTGCGTCTAGTGTACGGAATAATTTTAGTTGTGCTTACCGAGCTCGAAGCAATTTTTTTTGGTAGTGAAGTGAATTATATTTATATAGCGCTTCTCTATAGTGACTCAAAGCGCTTTACATAGTGAAAACCCAATATCTAAGTTACATTTAAACCAGTGTGGGTGGCAGTGGGAGCAGGTAGGTAAAGTGTATTGCCCAAAGACACAACGACAGTGACTAGGATGGCGGAAGTGGGGATCGAACCTGGAACCCTCAAGTTGCTTGCACGGCCACTCTACAAACCGAGCTATACTGCCCCACTTAACATTACAAAATGGTACATTGTGTAATGATAAGTGTGACCAGTAGATGTCAGTCACAAATAAGAGAGATACGTGTAGACTGCAATACGATGGCAGTCACACACAAGAGATACACAGAGACTGCAATATGACGCCAGTAAACAACACCAAAACTTTAAATGTTCCATTGAAAATATAGAACGTTATACACGGCACTCAAAAATCTGTCAAAACATTTTAGTATGACTTTGAAGCCGCACAGCTTGATGGATTGTCGGCCCATTACGACTACCGTAGTCAGAGATACAAATATTACTATGGTGTGTGTATGAGGACCGCAAAATGGCAGCCTTTGACAGACATATTATCTAGTGTTTTGTTTCACAATATTATGCAAAACCAACTTTTCTTACCTTCTGGTACCTGCTGATGTGTATTTGAGATCCGCATAAGTCCTGAATATTTGCGCACGTCCGCCACTGTAGTACGTGTCGACACCGTTGTCGATAAGCTTCTTCTTTTTCACTATCTTCTTGTTATGTGACATTCACCCTCTGCTGTTGCCATTTCTGATATAAAGTAGTGTAAAGTTTTAACTTATATCTCGCTATCAAATCGCTAAAAACTACCGGTGAAGTGAGTGTACATGATTCACCCACAGAACTTTAGTTATTAGAGCGTTCCTGTCGGACGGGTTTTTCACGGGACGCATATCCGGCGTTGTTGTTGCATTATTTAGCCACAAGTGAGGAGATGCTGCTCAGTTATTGATTGAAGTAAAGTCTGAATGTCATTAAAACAGTTAGCTCCATCTTTTGACACTTCTTCCACGCCCGTCCATGCACGCTACACCGCTACAACAAAGATGACGGAAAGAAGACGCTGTCAAAGCTGAGCCACGTATATAAGACCGCCCACCAGAGGCCTAGTGGTTAGACTGTCCGCCCTCAGATCGGTAGGTTGTGAGTTCAAACCCCAGCCAAGTCATTGATCGATTGATTGAAACTTTTATTAGTAGATTGCACAGTTCGGTACATATTCCATACAAATGACCACTAAATGGTAACACCCGAATAAGTTTTTCAACTTGTTTAAGTCGGGGTCCACGTTAATCAATTTATTCATACCAAAGACTATAAAAATGTGACCCATTAGCTCCTTGCTTGGTACTCAGCATTAAGGGTTGAAATTGGGGGTTAATCACCAAAAATGATTCTCGGGCGTGGCACTGCTGCTGCCCACTGCTCCCCTCACCTCCCAGGAGGTGAACAAAGTAATGGACAAATTTCACCACACCTAGTGTGTGTGTGACAATCATTGGTACTTTTACTTTTAACTTAACTTAATACAATACGCCACATCCTGAAACGACTGTCAGAAAGCGGCTTGAAGATGATCTGTAAAACAAAATCTATGCAACATTTTGACCAAAGAACCACCATTACATGTTATCTAGACGACAAGGAAGTGTTTTACATTTAGAAAAATGATCATAATATGACTCCTTTAATGCGCCTTTTAATCTGGTGCGCCTTATGGTCCAGAAAATATGATAGCTTTTTTCGAAAATGTACTTTTGTCCAGACTGACTCGGTTCCTTTCTTTTCAGGTTAGCGGAGCTCCTCCCCTTTGTGGACGTTAACCGTCGCTGGGGCATCATCAGCAAGTGCCTGACGTACAGCAAGGCCGCCTCAGACCCCTTCGCCTACTCCCTCTGGCGCCAGCAGTACAAGAAGGTAGCGCTCCGCGTATTCAACCGCCTGCTCCGTCGCAACCTCCCGTCATCGGACCAAAACAGCTCGCTGGATACGGAGAGCGATTATTGCCTGCAGAGGGTCAGCTAGCATCCCGTGGCTGCATGGCGGTAAAATAAAAACAAACCCTTAGTGGGTGGCGAGGTGTTCGTGGGAGTCGGCCAAGGCCAGACTGATGGCATCGAAAGGGCGAGGCAGCTTTAGAAAACAAGGGAGGGTGAGTCTTTGGCCGCTCTGATGATGAATCTATTCCATCAGACAAGTTATGGGATGGTTCTCCAAGTTTTTGGACTTTCGGGACCACCAATTCTGGAAGCTCTTATCTGGAATCAACGGTCTGTAGCTTTCCGAGAAAGACTTAAGGTTCGTCGGCTGGCTTTTTAGTCACTGTCCAGTCCAAAATTCTCATGAACAGTAGCTGTCTTGTGATGTTTTCATAGGATCTGATATCTGCTCCAAATTGGACATTTTTAAATAGTGTTTAAACTCTGCTCCAACCCCCCCAAAAAAGGATAGTGCACATATTTTACCCCAAAAACCGTGGTTTTGTGTTTTGATGTCATTTTGATTAGTAATCAGAATACTTAAAAAAAATATATAGCAAATATAACTGATTTATAAACACACCAATTTGAAATGATCATGATTATCATCGTTGTCTTTTTGCATGCATTTTCATTTTATTTATGATTTTATAAAGAAAAATACATCAAAACATGCTTTTTTAAAATTCCTTCAGGGTCATTGACTGGCTTTTATGCCACTGTTCGGTTAAAAATGTTAACTAAGGGCATAATAATGTTATTATGGTTCTTTGTTGATATTGTTTTAGTAAATATTTTGATTATAGTAAGGATTATGTCAATAAAACCTACCAAAGTGCTTATATAATAGTGTATATAATACAACAGTCCCTTAAAAGAAGGCCATTCAAATCAAATCAAATCAACTTTATTTATAAAGCACATTTAAAATTTACCAAAGGGTAGCCAAAGTGCTGTACAATAGGCAGGTTAAAAGATAACACAAGAAAAAACGAGCAAACCAAACATAACAAAACAGAGCACCATTTATAAAAAACAAAACAAAAAACAACAACAACAAAAACATAGAAACAGGTTCACAGCAGGTGCATTATGGGATGCCATAGCTACAGCCAAGGCTAAGTTGAATGTATATGGTGTATCATCAGGAAACCCCCACAAAATATCCTCCAGGTCAGTTGGCCAGCTTTTTAGTCACGGTTTGTTTTAAAAGTTGGAATATTAGGTCTGTTATTATGCTTTTTGGTATTTTTGTCTTGTTCAGGGCATTAATAATGCCCTGTAATTCAAAACTGTTGTAGTGCCAGATTGAATATGAATATTAATACCGTTTACTGTTCTTTGTACATGTGACTAGGTAACAGGGCTAATGTGCAATAAAACCTGTTGATTGGGTAATTATTGTCATTTATTCTTATTTAACAATAGTTTTTTATTTATTTAGATAGTACTGTATTGACATGATTCACCATGATTACCGTAGTTTCCGGACCAGAGGGCGCAACGGATTATAAGGCGCACTGCCGATTAATAGTCTATTTTCGATCTTTTTTCATATATAATGCACTTCGGGTAATAGGGCACATTAAAGGAGTCATATTATTATTATTTTTTTTCTATATTGAAAACACTTCCTTATGGTCTACACAACATGTAATGGCGGTTATTTGGTCAAAATGTTGCATGGATGATGTTTTACAGATCATCTTCAAGTTGCTGTCTGACAGTCGCTTCAGGATGTGCCGTTTTGTGTGCGGTCTTATTTACGTGGCTCTCCTTCCGCTGCGTCTTTTCTCCGTTTTCTTTGTTGTAGCCATGTAGCCTGCAAGGACGGGAGTGGAAAAAGTGTCAAAAGGTGGAGCTAACTGTTTTAATGACATTCAGACTTTACTTAAATCATGTTGTGACAGGGGTTTTTTCACAGCTTACTGCGAGGATTGTTCTTCCAGGATGCAAACAGACTTTTCCGGACAACGGTATAAGGTAGGAACATTATTTAATTTTGGCTATAAAAAAAAAAATAGAACAAACAAAAAGGCGCACGAGGCGAAAACACAACTAAAACAGAACTATGGACCAGAAACAAAACTCACTAAACTATGGCATAAATAAACAAAACTTACTTGGCAAGAAAACAAGCAGCATGAACAATGGCGTCAAAATAACAAGAACTGTCAAAACAGGGCAATGTCGCCAGGCAGACTAACTGAAAAAGACTGGCTTGAATTATAATCTCTGATTAGCGACAGGTGCGTGATCCAAACAAATGAGGCAGGTGAAACTAATGAGTCGCCATGGTGACAAAACCAACAAGGAAGCGCAAAAAGGAACTAATGGAGTCCAAAAACTAACAAAGAATAACAAAACATAATCCAAACCACAGAACATGACAAATTAATAACGGAGCAGCATCTCCTCATCCGCCGGAAATGTGTCCCGTTGGAAAACCGTCCAAACGGAACTCTCTAGTAACTAAAGTTCCTTGGGTGAATAATGTGAATAATGTGTAGTGAGTAACTCACTACACCGGTATGTTTTAGCGCTTCCATGGCGAGTTCACTGACAGATATTAGTAAGAACTTTCTGCTACTTTATATTAGAAATGGCAACAGCGAACAGCGAAGGATGAATGTCCCATAACAAGAAGATAGAGAAAAAGAAGAAGCTTATCGATTACGACGGACGCGCAATTCCTCAGGACTAACGCAGATCCCAAATACAGATCAGCAGGTACCAGAAGGTAAGAAAAGTTGCTTTTGCATAGTATTGCGAAACAATACACCAGATAATGTGTCTTACCTTATACAAACACCATAATAAAACTCCAATTTTGAAACACAGTACAATCCATCAAACGGCGTGGCTTCTTCGTACTAAAACATTTTGACTGATTTTCAAACCCTGTGTGTAATGTTGTGTATTTTCAATGGAACATATAAAATGTTGGTTTTGTTTATTTGAGTCATTTTGCAGTCTACATGATCTCTTATGTGTGACTGCCATTATATTGCAGTCTGTATGTATCTCTTATGTTTGTCTGCCATTTACTGGTCACACTTATCATTACACCATGTACCAAAATACATTGCTTTGAGGTTGGTAAACAAAACCAGAATTATTCCATGCATTAGGCACACCGGGTTATAAGGCGCACTGTCGAGTTTTGAGAAAAAAAAAAAGTATTTTAAGTGCGCCTTACAGTCCGTAAAATATGGTAAGAGAACTAAATGTGACTATTATCGTTGAAAGGAAATAACTTGATGCACTGCTTGACACACAAACTGTCATGATCCGTGGCCTGGAGCATGTTTTTGTTATGTTCTGATATTTTTGGACTCCCTTAGTTCCTGTTTTGTGCGCTTCTGGGTTTGTTTTGGTTTCTATGGGGATTAATTTGGTTCCCCTGCCTCTGATTACTGGTCGGCACGCTCACCGGCAGTCGACCACTAATCAGAGAGCTATTTATACACCTCTCTCGCCACACTCCTCCTGGCTTCTTTGTATGCTTCATGCAACTGTTACGTTAGGATATTCCTGGTTCTTGTTTCTAAGTTTCCTGTGCTAAGTTTTTGCTTTAGCTTCCGCTATACAAAACCCAAGATCATTTCTCGATGTTGTCTGCTTTTTAACATGAGCACACCCATTAACGACCTAATATTTGAAATCTGTGCCAATATTACAGCGGACATCACAAGAAACAAGTTGTACGGATTTGCTAATCCTCGTGTGATGCCATAGGTCAACCGGAAAAGTAATTCAGTCATCCGCACTAAAATAAAACAAGCGCCAAAAGTCGCGTTTGAGAGCTTGCATGGAACCGTGTCGATCTCTTCCCAGCAGCAATAACGCTAGCATGTCATCTGCCATAAATACAACAGGTACTAACTATTAAGTTAGCACTATCACCTGTTAAATAGAAATGAATGCCTTCTCAATTAGATGAGCAAGATGGGAGACAGATTATGACTGGCTCTGAGGTGGGCAGTAGGTACTCGTGAAGGGTATTTCCGGTCTTGTCACCCCTTCCCGGGCAGGAGGGCAACACGGCAGTGCGGTTGGATCAAAAGCGATGTCGGAGATGCTTTGCTGAACAAAAAGTTGCTTTATTACAAGAGAGCATCATTAAACAGGTGTGCAGTACCCAGAGGAGCCTAGGTTAAAAAAAAATAAGGACTCCATAACTGGAGAAGTCATACACCACCACAACCTGACTATGTAAGGAGATGTTTGTGTGTAGTGACTGGGAAGACAACAGATGTATACCATAACTTGTAGGTTTGACGTTTAAGATAAACATGGAATCTCTACTCCAGGATAGAGCTATAACTTTTGCATTCAGAAGCCTGGTTTTATTGCTTCTTCTCGTGAGAGAGCTAATTCCAGTCCACATGCGAATGTCCAACTAAGGCTCCTTCTCAACCATTATTCACTTAAACCTGGTGATTCGCTTTCTCCAAGTTGGATATAAACATTTGCCATACGTTGAATGTGAGTGTGTATATGAATGTTTGTACAGTAAATGTATATGTACAGTATGTGTATATGCTTGTCTGTACAGTGAATGTATATGTACAGTATGTGTATGCGTGTAGATGGACGAACTTGGAGAATGTAGGTGTGTACTGTATTTGTGTATGTACTGTTTGTGGGAGCGTAGTAGGTACCTATGTTTGTATGTATGAATAACGGTGTGTGTGTGTTTGTATGTACAAAATATTTGACTCCCAGTGTGCGTGGGAGCTAGAGTACGGCCCCAGCCACCCAGAGAGCCCAACCCAAAAAGCAGGTGTGGCGCCCAGGGAACCAGGGACCACCGGCCCTACGCAGCCAGGCCGGCCAGCGACGGGGACCCAAGGGCCCGGCCCACCGCGCCGCCCGGAAGAGCCAGCAGTAGGCCGCAGAGAGACGCGCCCGGCAGAGGAAAGGGCATGAGAGAAGCAGCGGACGGCTAAACCCCAAGCCATCGAGAGACAACCCCCACACGAGCAGAAAGGCGGGACGCCCCGCCCGGGGAAACCCAGAGACTCCCCGCAACCGGACGGGAAGACTGCCCCCGCCCCACCAGCACCCGAGCCCCCACTACCCCACCCCCACCCCCGGGGAGCACACCAGGCCACCCCACCCAAGACGGCTGCCACTGGACCACCTAGCGCAGGGCCACGGGAACCACCCACCCCACCCGCAGGGACCCCAACGATGGAGATGGAACAACCAGCAACCGCCCTGTCGACGTCCCGCCCCTGAGGGAGGGGGGGGGGACAACAACAACATAATGATTAATATATTTTAAAAAATATATTAAAAATATATTAAAGAAAATAAATTACAATAAATACATATATATATATATATCTGCGATGAGGTGGCGAGTTGTCCAGGGTGTACCCCGCCTTTCGCCCGATTGTAGCTGAGATAGGCGCTAGCGCCCCCCGCGACCCCGAAAGGGAATAAGCGGTAGAAAATGGATGGATGGATGGATATATATATATATATACACACACATACATATATACACATATACATCCACACACACACACACATATATATATACATATACATACATATATACACATATACACACACATACACACATACATACATGCATATATATGCAATACGTATACTGTATGCATATATACACATACATACATACACACAAACACATACACACATACATACATGCATATATGTAATGCATATATGTATATATACACATACATACACACACATACATACTGTATATACATACATATACACACACATACATACTTATATATACACATACATACATACATATACATATGTATATATATATACACACATATATACATACACATACATACATACACACATATATACAGTATATATATATACATACACACAAATGTACACATATACATACACACATTTACACACACACACATATATATATATACATACATGCACACATACACACATACGTACAGTATGTATATACATATACACCCATACCTCCGCATACATATACTGTATACACACAAAAAAAAAGAATCAAAAGAAGATCACAGAAATGCTGACACACAAGATCAATAACCCAGCAGCTGGCCGACTCACAGCAACTCCGAATACCCTGCAGCACCAAGCTACCACAATGGATGAGGGGATTGGACTCAGCCGGCCCCAACCAAGACGGGCACCCAGAAGGGATGAGACCCAGGAGCTCCAGACGTACAGCCCGGATGCAGTAGCCTGAGGCGCCGACCCCTGATTGACCAGCAGGCCCAGAGCATATCCCCAGAAATATACATACACACATATATATATATATATATATATATATATATATATATATATATACACACACACGCCCATATACCCATATACATACATACACATACAGACATACATCAATATTATATAGATACATATATATACATACACTCATACACATATATACATGTATATATACACATACATACACATACATACACATGTATACATACATACAAACATAAATATATACATACATACATATACACACATACACATACATACATATGTATACATACCCACATATGCACTTACACACATACATATACACATCGATAAACACACACATACCTGTAACCATACATGCACACACATATACGTACATACACACATTAGCATCCATCCATCCATCCATCCATCCATCCACACACGCACGCATGCACGCACGCACTCACACATATCTATACGACAACAAATCCATACACGGGTCGTAGGGTCAGCGATTAAGTCCCGGCGTCCACTGCCCACTGAGAACTAGCCAATCCCCCAAGCCACACAGGGACAATCCCCGACAAGTCTGCCCCAGACAACGGTGCGAAGCCGGGCGTGCCAGGGTGGCGCGGCAGGGCGCAAGGGCACCCAAGGCCCTCACCCAACAAGCCAACCAACACGACAATAAACAAGTATGAAGCCGTCTAGTCCATCAGCCCCAACAACCACCAGGAGTGCCCGTTTCCACCAGTCACAACATCAGCCACCCCCCCGAACCGGACCCAGCAGCCACGGGCGCCCACACCACAAACAAACGGCATCAGAAACAGCAGCTGCAATAGCCCCAGACAGCCAGCACCACCCCATTAAATCAAAGTGATCGAGAAAAAAATAAAAAATAAATAAATAAATTGCGACCGGCAACCACACGCCAACAGGATCATGGAGACCAGCCCGCGCCAGCCCGCCAGTCAGCCCTAACGCCAACATGCAAACAAGAGACATCAACACCTCCCCCACCAATAGACCCCACCACCCCGGCCCAAACCCGCACAAACACACCACTGCCCAAACAACAGAGACACTGCATCCGGACCAGACAAAGGGGCTGCGCTGCCACCACATCAAGTCACCAACACGGACTCCACAGCGCAAGGACGGGCCACACGGGCACGGACCCCACTCAACAGGAAGCGAGACCCGCGCAACGCCCCACACAAATAAATAATTTATTGTAGTATTATTTCTTCTTTCAAAATAATATATAATAAAATAAAATTAAAAAAAATAATAATAACGATAATAAGATCCTCACACCTTCAGCGAGGTCTTTGCCCGGGAGTGGCAGGCCACCAGACCGCAGTCCCCGCAACCCGCGCCGGACGAGGAGGCAGTGAGGGATGCACCGTACTCCCAAACCCCAACCCCCTCTTGCATGTGTACAGGGTCCCCAGAGTGTCTACTGTGTAGTTAAAATTTGGAGGCCAGCCATTACAGCCGACCTCCAGTCTCCATGATGTGTGTGCTGTAGCGTGAGTGAGATGTGTATGCCTGTGGGAACTAATAATGCGATTAAAATTGGGGGACATCAAGGTCATGGTGGGTCCCAACCAAGCCGAGCCCCCCAAATACCTACACCTGACCACTTTAAAGGACCCCATGCGAGTCCACCCACTGCCAAACAAAGCCAGCACCCGCCCACCCCAAACCAACCCTGCAGAGTCAATACCGGCAACCGAATGCAGAAAAACTGCACAGCCCCCATGCCCAATGCAAACACTGTATCCCGGCCATCCACACAGCAACGTGCCCATACGAGTCCCGGCCAGGGGACGGAGCGCCTCAATGGGGGAAGAAGCCAATGCATCCCGTCCGCACGTCAGTATTCAAACCAGCCGCCAAGCCAACGCCAGCCATCCCCCACAACTCCACAAGCGCGCAGACACCAATCACAGTACCCCAACCACTCCAACCCAACACAGCAATGCTAACCGCTGGTAGCACCGCAGCAACCATCACCACTACCGCCCGCTCACAGTACAAATGTCCACGGTTGCCGGAGCCAAAACAAAACAAAACAAACAAACAAAAAAAAAAGTCAGACCCCGTAAACCATAACAACGCACACCCCCAGCTACCACCGAGGCCGCCAACACACCGACCCCAACTCATCCACATTCAGGCCAATCGAGCCACCTCGGTCGACCCAACACCCCAACGCACCGCCGACCACGGCCAGCGTCACAGCCCCATACAGCCACAGACAGCGCCGGGGAATGCCGCCGAGAGGCGAGCAGTACGCAGCCCCCTCGCAATGGGGAGGAAACGACCCGCAACCCAGCACACAGTAGACCCACCACCAATCCGACACATACATATACATATATACATATACATACGTATATATACATACATACATACATATACACACATACATACAGTATGTATATACATATACACCCATACCTCCGCATACATACATATATATGTATGCATACTTATATATACACACAAACACACATATATATATATATATATATATATATATATACACACACACACACACACACACACACACACACACACACACACACACACACACACACATACTATCAGGCTTGCCACTGACAGTTTGTTTGTGTTTTAGTTTTTCCTCTGTGTGTGTTCAGTATTTCCTGTCCTCAGTTCCTGTCTAGTGCTCTTATTTTGTCAGCTTCCTGTCTTGTTCCCTGAGTGCTGTGTTCCTCGACAGCTGCGGCTGATTGGCACCTGGGAACAGCTTTTGCCAATCAGCCCGCTCCTATTTGTATGGACTTGGTCCTGTGTCAGTTGCTGGATCATTGTATTGTCATTCGGACTTGTCTTTGCCATATGTTGCTCTTGTCGTGTCGATGTGATTCTTTTAAGCTATTACCTGTCGTGCTACATTTTGTCCTGGTCGTTGTAGCGGTAAGCTGTTCTCGTTAGCCATTAGTTATTTCCAGTTTTTCTGTTTGCTATCCACTACCTTCCATGCTAAAGTTCCTTTTTATTTTCTAGCTTCCAGTGCTAGCTCCTTTAGTTTTTTATTCCGCCCCCGTACGTGCTTTTTGTTTGTTTTTGTTTAATTTTGATTAGATCATGTTTTCATATTCTATGCCTGCCTCCGTCTCTGCATCTTGGGGTTCGTCACTAACAAGTAACTTTGAAACATACATACACATACATACATATATACACACATACATATATACATACATACACATATACATACATATATATATATACATACACATACATACACACACACACACACACACACACACACACACACACACACACACACACACACACACACACACACACACACACACATATATATTTATATATATATATATATATATATATATATATATATAAAAATCCAGGATTTCACATTGTAGGGAATTTTAAATAATTTATTTGTAAATTATGATGGAAAATAAATATTTGGTCAACCATTCAAAGCTATCACTGATGGAAGGAGGTTTAGGCTCAAAATCTCACGATACATGGCCCGATTCATTCTTTCCTTAACACGGATCAATTGTCCTGTCCCTTTAGCAGAAAAACAGCCCCAAAGCATGATGTTTCCACCCCCATGCTTCACAGTAGATTTGGTGTTAAAGGGATGCAACTCAGTATTCTTCTTCCTCCAAACCCGATGAGTTGAGTTTATACCAAAAAGGATACATGGATGATACAGCAGAGGATTGGGAGAATGCCATGTGGTCAGATGAAATTAAAATAAACCTTTTTACAATGTGAATTCCTGGATTTTTTTTTCAAACAAGGAAGATCTCTGGCTCTCACAGACCTGTAACTTCTTCTTTAAGAAGCCCTTCTGTCCTCCACTCATTACCTGTATTAATGGCACTTGTTTGAACTCGTTATATGTATAAAAGACACCTGTACACAGCCTCAAACAGTTAGACTCCAAACTCCACTATGGCCAAGACCAAAGAGCTGTCGAAGGACACCAGGAAAAGAATTGTAGACCTGCACCAGACTGGGAAGAGTGAATCTACAATAGGCAAGCGGCTTGGTGTGAAAAAATCATCTGTGGGAGCAATTATCAGAAAATGGAAGTCATACAAGACCACTGATAATCTCCCTCGATCTGGGGCGCCACGCAAGATCTCATCCTGGGGGGTCAGAATGATTATGAGAACGGTGAGCAAGAATGACCTGCAGAGAGCTGGGACCAAAGTAACAAAGGTTACCATCAGTAACACACTACGCTGACAGGGAATCAAATCCTGCAGTGCCAGACTTGTCCCCCTGCTTAAGACAGTGCATGTCCAGGCCCGTCTGAAGTTTGCCAGAGAGCACATGGATGATACAGCAGAGAATTGGGAGAAAGTCATGTGGTCGGATGAAACCAAAATAGAACTTTTTGGTATAAACTCAACTCGTCGTGTTTGGAGGAAGAAGAATACTGAGTTGCATCCCAAGAACACCAAACCTACTGTGAAGCATGGGGGTGGAAACATCATGCTTTGGGGCTGTTTTTCTGCTAAGGGGACAGGACGATTGATCCGTGTTAAGGAAAGAATGAATGGGGCCATGTATCGTGAGATTTTGAGCCAAAACCTCCTTCCATCAGTGAGAGCTTTGAATGGTTGACCAAATACTTATTTTCCACCATAATTGACAAATAAATTCTTTAAAATTCCTACAATGGGAATTCCTGGATTTTTTTTCACATTCTGTCTCTCACAGTTGAATTGTACCCATGATGAAAATTACAGACCTCTGTCATTATTTTAAGTGGGAGAACTTGCACAATCGGTGGCTGACTAAATATTTTTTTGCCCCACTGTACACACACACACACAACATCATACTATTACATATATATATATATATGTATATATATATATATATATATATATAATATATATATATATATATATATATTATATATATATATATATATATATATATAATATGTATATATCTATATATATATATATATGTAATAGTATGATGTTGTTGCGCTATATTATGAACGAGACAGGGTGTTATGTTTTATTTTGAAGTATTGGTTTTGACTCCTCTCTGAGCTGCTACCTTACCGTGGTAGAGGAGTTTGCGTGTCCCAATGATCCTAGGAGCTATGTTGTCTGGGGGTTTTCATGCCCCCTGGTAGGGTCTCCCAAGACAAACAGGTCCTAGGTGAGTGATCAGACAAAGAGCAGCTCAAAGACTTCTATGGAATTACAACGAAATGAACCCAGATTTCCCTCGCCCGGACGTGGGTCACCGGGGCCCCGCTCTGGAGCCAGGCCCGGAGTTGGGGCACGATGGCGAGCGCCTGGTGGTCGGGCCTGTTCCCATGGGGCCCGGACGGGCACAGCCCGAAGAGGCAACGTGGGTCATCCCTCCAATGGGCTCACCACTCATAGAGGTCGGGTGCATTGTGAGCTGGGCGGCAGCCGAAGGCAGGGCACTTGGCGGTCCGATCCTCGGCTACAGAAGCTAGCTCTTGGGACGTGGAACGTCACCTCACTGGGGGGGAAGGAGCCTGAGCTAGTGCGCGAGGTAGAGAAGTTCCGGCTGGATATAGTCGGACTCACCTCGACGCACAGCAAGGGCTCTGGAACCAGTTCTCTCGAGAGGGACTGGACTCTCTTCCACTCTGGCGTTGCCGGCAGTGAGAGGCGACGGGCTGGGGTGGCAATTCTGGTTGCCCCCCGGCTCAAAGCCTGTACGTTTGAGTTCAACCCAGTGGACGAGAGGGTAGCTTCCCTTCGCCTTCGGGTGGGGGGACGGGTCCTGACTGTTGTTTGTGCTTACGCACCAGACAGCAGTTCAGAATACCCACCCTTTTTGGGTACACTCGAGGGAGTACTGGAAAGTGCTCCTCCGGGTGATTCCCTTGTCCTACTGGGAGACTTCAACGCTCATGTTGGCAACGACAGTGAAACCTGGAGAGGCGTGATTGGGAAGAATGGTCGCCCGGATCTAAACCCGAGTGGTGTTTTGTTATTGGACTTTTGTGCTCGTCACAGTTTGTCGATAACAAACACCATGTTCAAACATAAGGGTGTCCATATGTGCACTTGGCACCAGGACACCCTAGGCCGCAGTTCCATGATCGACTTTGTAGTTGTGTCATCGGATTTGCGGCCTTATGTTTTGGACACTCGGGTGAAGAGAGGGGCGGAGCTTTCTACCGATCACCACCTGGTGGTGAGTTGGCTGCGATGGTGGGGGAGGATGCCGGACAGACCTGGCAGGCCCAAGCGCATTGTGAGGGTCTGCTGGGAACGTCTGGCAGAGTCTCCTGTCAGAGAGAGTTTCAATTCACACCTCCGGGAGAACTTTGAACATGTCACGAGGGAGGTGCGGGACATTGAGTCCGAGTGGACCATGTTCCGAACCTCTATTGTCGAGGCGGCTGATTGGAGCTGTGGCCGCAAGGTTGTTGGTGCCTGTCGTGGCGGTAATCCCAGAACCCGTTGGTGGACACCAGCAGTGAGGGATGCCGTCAAGCTGAAGAAGGAGTCCTATCGAGTTCTTTTGGCTCATAGGACTCCGGAGGCAGTGGACGGGTACCGACGGGCCAAGCGGTGTGCAGCTTTAGCGGTCGCGGAGGCAAAAACTCGGACATGGGAAGAGTTCGGGGAAGCCATGGAAAACGACTTCCGGACGGCTTCGAAGCGATTCTGGACCACCATACGGCGCCTCAGGAAGGGGAAGCAGTGCACTATCAACACCGTGTATGGTGCGGATGGTGTTCTGCTGACTTCGACTGCGGATGTTGTGGATCGGTGGAGGGAATACTTCGAAGACCTCCTCAATCCCACCAACACGTCTTTCTTTGAGGAAGCGGTGCCTGGGGAATCTGTAGTGGACTCTCCTATTTCTGGGGCTGAGGTCGCTGAGGTAGTTAAAAAGCTCCTCGGCGGCAAGGCCCCGGGGGTGGATGAGATCCGCCCGGAGTTCCTTAAGGCTCTGGATGCTGTGGGGCTGTCTTGGTTGACAAGACTCTGCAGCATCGCGTGGACATCGGGGGCGGTACCTCTGGATTGGCAGACCGGGGTGGTGGTCCCTCTCTTTAAGAAGGGGGACCGGAGGGTGTGTTCCAACTATCGTGGGATCACACTCCTCAGCCTTCCCGGTAAGGTTTATTCAGGTGTACTGGAGAGGAGGCTTCGCCGGATAGTCGAACCTCGGATTCAGGAGGAACAGTGTGGTTTTCGTCCTGGTCGTGGAACTGTGGACCAGCTCTATACTCTCGGCAGGGTTCTTGAGGGTGCATGGGAGTTTGCCCAACCAGTCTACATGTGCTTTGTGGACTTGGAGAAGGCATTCGACCGTGTCCCTCGGGAAGTCCTGTGGGGAGTGCTCAGACAGTATGGGGTATCGGAATGTCTTATTGTGGCAGTCCGCTCCCTGTATGATCAGTGTCAGAGCTTGGTCCGCATTGCTGGCAGTAAGTCGGACACGTTTCCAGTGAAGGTTGGACTCCGCCAAGGCTGTCCTTTGTCACCGATTCTCTTCATATCTTTTATGGACAGAATTTCTAGGCGCAGTCAAGGCGTTGAGGGGTTCCGGTTTGGTGGCCACGGGATTAGGTCTCTGCTTTTTGCAGATGATGTAGTCCTGATGGCTTCATCTGGCCGGGATCTTCAGCTCTCACTGGATCGGTTCGCAGCCGAGTGTGAAGCGACCGGAATGAGAATCAGCACCTCCAAGTCCGAGTCCATGGTTCTCGCCCGGAAAAGGGTGGAGTGCCATCTCCGGGTTGGGGAGGAGACCCTGCCCCAAGTGGAGGAGTTCAAGTACCTAGGAGTCTTGTTCACGAGTGGGGGAAGAGTGGATCGTGAGATCGACAGGCGGATCGGTGCGGCGTCTTCAGTAATGCGGACGTTGTATCGATCCGTTGTGGTGAAGAAGGAGCTGAGCCGGAAGGCAAAGCTCTCAATTTACCGGTCGATCTACGTTCCCATCCTCACCTATGGTCATGAGCTTTGGGTCATGACCGAAAGGATAAGATCACGGGTACAAGCGGCCGAAATGAGTTTCCTCCGCCGGGTGGCGGGGCTCTCCCTTAGAGATAGGGTGAGAAGCTCTGCCATCCGGGAGGAGCTCAACGTAAAGCCGCTGCTCCTCCACATCGAGAGGAGCCAGATGAGGTGGTTCGGGCATCTGGTCAGGATGCCACCCGAACGCCTCCCTAGGGATGTGTTTAGGGCACGTCCAGCTGGTAGGAGGCCACGGGGAAGACCCAGGACACGTTGGAAAGACTATGTCTCCCGGCTGGCCTGGGAACGCCTCGGGATCCCCCGGGAAGAGCTAGACGAAGTGGCTGGAGATAGGGAAGTCTGGGCTTCCCTGCTTAGGCTGCTGCCCCCGCGACCCGACCTCGGATAAGCGGAAGATGATGGATGGATGGATGGATGGATGGTTTTATTTTGAAGAACCGGATGTCCGGTGCAGGAAGTGACTGTGGTTTTTTCGGACATTTACTTCCTCTTCTATCGGACTTTTGCTGATTAGGTAATAGGTTTTCATTGCTCTGTGTTTCTTGTGTAAATATTATTTCTAAACTTTCATAATACTTTAAAAGCTAAAACATTATTGTTGTAGGTACAAGTGATGTGTTGTTTTAAGTATTTTTTATGCACAACTTTGTTAAGGATTAGAGCATCGAATGTTTGAAATGTTTGGTCATAATTACACATGGTATTTATTCAGGTATTACTCTGCCAGAAAAGTAGAGACCTGTTTGTGTGTTTCGTGTTTCCAAAACAGGTACGTGGATTTGTGTATTAGTATTTTTATTTTGTGATAAAACTTTTTTTGTTAATGTAATTTAAATTATTATTTTTGTATGAATGAATGTTGTTTATTCCTCTTCTATCGGACTTTTGCTGATGAGGTATCACTCCGCCAGAAAAGTAGAGACCTGTTTATGTGTTTCGTGTTTCCAAAACAGGTGGCCAATAAATGATGAAACGACAGAATGGTGGAGTTTCTTTCACTTAAAAAATTACACGACGCAGAATAAGACTCACCCCCAGTCAAAATAGTTGCCCAGGCCTGAACTAGCCAATGGTGTTTGTGTTTTGCTTTGAAAAATGTAATTGTGAGCAAGTTGCAAACAGCCCCTTTAAGATTTATATATAGATTAAACATTTAGGTTTAGATTCAACATTTAAATTTACATTTAGATTTAAAATTTAACTTACATTTAGATGTTTATTTAAGATTTAAATGTAACTAATTTTTAGAGTCAACATTTAATTAAATATGAATATGATGAAAATGAGCTAAATGTGAGAAAAGGGAGCTAAATGATAAATCTGCTTGAAAATTGTAACTGAATGTTTACATTCGGCACCCCATACGCACCAGCTGGCTACTTGGATTCACATTGTCCCACGGGTGTGACCAAGAAATATGGCCAAATAAGTCCATGTTACTTTTTAGTCAACAGTCCAGAGCAGACCTGGGCAAATTAAGGCCCCGGGGCCCACCAAACATTCTCAAATGATTTTTTTTTAGATCTTTAATTTGGAAAGTATAGCTGCCATTGTGATGTGCAGTGATGTGCAGTGATGTTTTCTAACGATCTTGAACTAAAAAAAGTATTTCAATGGTTGGAATCTGTGCTTATGGATGATTAACCAGTTACTCTGGTAATCTAATGAGTTAATATGGTAATCTAATTAGTTACTATGGTCATGTAATTAGATACTATGGTAATGTAATTCACGGCAGCTCACAAGAGGCACCAAGCAGTATGGGTGGGGAGTGTTTCTACAAAGTTCTAAAGCTTAGTGATGTATCAGACATATCAGATTGTAGGTGGGTTTATATTGTACCCTTCACGTTCATATGTCAATGTTTGTTGCATTTTTGTTGCGTTTCACTTAATTGTAAGATGTGTCGATCGAAAGGGGGTGTGACATTCATATTTTGTTAATATTCAGTGTTTTATCCTTCATAGAAAAAGGTAAAATTCCATCATGTTTTTTAAGGTGGTCTGTGAGAAAGTATTTAGCATTCAATCAGACATTATTGTGAGGTTTTGTATTGGTGTTCAAAAAATAGATGTACTGGCCCCCAGACACGATTTTTTCTCCAAATGGGGCCCCCCAGTCAAAATAATTGCCCAGGCCTGGTCCAGAGGGTAAGAAGTATTTGCTGTTCAGCATGGAGTCGCTTCTTGTCAGTGTGTTATCCACTCAAATAAAAAAGTTCCACATCTTTGTAACTTGACCCCAAGCGCCTTAATGCTTCTAAAAAAGTGGCAGCCAGAAGCAGATGGGAGGGGAGTGCACGCAAACTTCCCAAGCATTTTTGGATGACTTCTCTTAGGGAACCGTGCACTCGGTCTGCCTGCTTTGGCCGGTGTGTGGGCATCAGACGCCACAGCAGCGCCATGGAACACAGACGGTGGGAAATAAGCCTTTTCTTGCTGCTGCACGTGCAAAGTCTTCTTGTCTCAGCTTGGCCTCCCAGATGTGACACACGGATCCGAGGTAAATGGCTTCCATTTGCACGGTAAAAGTTTCGCACTGCCGTACTTTTTTACAGTTTTTGAAACGTTTTGGGGGCTCAAGAAAGTACTTATGTTATTTTTTTATATAGTTTAGTGTGTGTGTGTGTGTGTGTGTTTTGATATAAAATTGTGCATAGTTGTGTTTGTATGTACTTTTTTAAACTCACTTTTAAAACTTTTTTTTTTTTACACATTACTATTTTTTGGGGTGTTTTCTTACATGAGATTACACTCCAACAGCTGCTATATTATTTTGTTTTCCCACGGGAAAAAAATGGCATTAGAAATGCTCTAATCCAGGAAACCTTTAAAAAAACAACAACAATTGAATATTCGGATAAATATGAATAATAATCCATCCATCCATCCATTTTCTACCGCTTATTCCCTTTGGGGTAGCGGGGACGCTGGTGTCTAAAAAACACTTAACTCAGTAGCATTGTTGACTTTTCACTGTACAGTGTCCTTTTTGAAAGGTGCTTTTATAGACCATCTCAGCATCGAGGGTTGGAACTGGGGGTTAAATCACCAAAAATGATTACCGGGCATGGCCACCGCTGCTGCTCATTGCTCTCCTCACCTCCCAGGGGGTGAACAAGGGGATGAGTAAAATGCAGAGGACAAATTTCATCGCACTTAGTGTGTGTGTGACAATCATTGGTACTTTAATTTTAACTTTTAATCAATTAACCATCCATCCATTTTTCTACCGCTTGTCCCTTTCGGGGTCGCGGGGGGTGCTGGAGCTTATCTCAGCTGCATTCCTTCCGCCCGCCTTCTGCCCTAAATCTATTATTATTATTATTATTATTATAATTAGATGCTTTTAACAAAAATGTTTGCTATATGTAAGTTTAGAATACTGCATGATTTGGAACTGTTTGATTAAATGATACAGAAAAAGTATATTGATTGTACTTTGTACTTTCTGCTCCCTGCTGCCTAACAAAGGTGCTAACACTCCACTGTCTTCCAGGTCACTGCAGTCCAATATTGGAAGAAAAACGTAAGTAAAGTCTTCTCATTGCAATTCCTCCGAAAACAGCCTACTTGTTCCAATCGGGGCCATTTTTTAATTTTTTTTGACCGACATAACTCAGCCTAATGGAATGTGAGTCATAAAAGCGAGCGTGTGTATTTTTAGATGATCCATGGCTGCCATATGAAATATTCACATTCTAATTTCCAACACAGTGAGGAGCCTACGGAAAGATTCAATTCAGGACATTTCCTCCTCCCCATCCCAAATAATGTAACATAGGAATAATCCGTTCCTAAGTCAAACTGTGGCCCCCATAATACTTTCAAGGGACATTTGAAATTACATCCAAGCAGGGGAAATTGGGGCTCTGAGCAGAATCTTATTTTGAGGTGCCCTCAATGCAATTTTTGGACCTTTTTTTTTTTTTTCGCACTTATTTAATCAAACTTGAACTTAATTTGGTGCATGTTTTGTTCTTTCCGAATTCCCAAACTTTTCACCAAGTTGCATATATTTCTGAGACATCCGCAGCCGAGATTCAGTTCCAGTCAAACTTGGCAACCCTACCGATTTTACCGGGAGACTCCTAAATTTCAGTGCCCCTTCCGAAAATCTCCCTGGGCAACTATTCTCCCGAATTTTTCCCGATTTCCACCAGGACAAGAATACTGGGGGCGTGCCTTAAAGGCACTGCCTTTAGCGTCCTCTCTCACCTGAAAAGGAGACTACCGGTAGCCAAGAGTCATGGATGCATTGGAATTCTGGGTAATTCTTATGTTGCGTTTATAATGTGTTACCGAGCCTATGTTTCCCAGAAATGTGTTTGGTGTGGGTTCACAGAGTGTGGCGCATATTAGTAAGAGTGTTAAAGTTGTTTATATCACAACCATCAGTGTAAAAGGTATGGCTGTTGACAAAGTATGCATTTCAATCTCGTATGAGAAGCAGTGATATGCATGCGTCCGGCCGGCACGCAGATAGCATGGTGTAAAGGTAGGTGCGATGACATGTTGTAGAGCAGTGGTCCCCAGGAGAATAATTTTTTAATTTTTAATTTTTAATTTTTTTAGCACACTCAATTTTTTACTACATGCCATTGGTAAACGCAGGGGTGAGAAGAGGTTTTAAAATTATTAGCGCCTGCTTACTTTTACCACATGCCTTGAATAAGCGCTGGAGTGAGAAGAGGTTTTAAATTAATTAGCGCCCAGGCGGCTACTCAAGGAAATACGGTATTATAAATATCTCCGTTATCCATAGGTTTATCTATAACCCATAAAGTAGGCAGACACAGAGCTATTTCTCAGCGTGTGTTTATTCAAGCCGGCACGTTAATACACTGACACACAACATCCGCATTCCCAACATGCATTGCTTCAAAATGTCAGAAATCATAACAGAGACGAAGCAGAAGAACAGAGAAGAGACATGGCCACGACGAGTATGAAGAAGTATGCTTGCAAGTTCCAAAATGATTGGAAAAACAATTATTTCAGTTCATCCAGGATAGCTCGAAGGGGAAGGGGTATGCTGCCTGCAAATTTTGTAGATCTGTCTTCTCCATTGAACACGGTGGACGAACGGATATACTCATTCATGAACAAATTATTTGAATCAAGTATAACAAATACTTGAAAATATAAGTAAACTTCGCTCACTAAGCGCCCTACAAAAAGGCACATACACTCATAATGCTGGCTATAGAACAGAGGTGTCAGAGTCGTTTTCACTGAGGGCCACATCGCAGTTATGTTTGGCTCCCCGCTTCTAACAGTGAATACTATTATTACACATTTTTTATGCATTTTATCAGTAAATTTTTTAAAAACTAAAATGTAAAAAATATATGGCGAGTTGCAATAATTTCACCTCAAAATTGAGTGTATATTACTGTAAATGGAAAAACTATACTGCTGTTTTTATGGTTAAAAAAATAAGGCAACTCATTTGGCAGAATTTTACTGAAAAATTTACGTTAGTTTTTTTAATGTAAAAAAACCCCCCTGCAATTTTACAGTATCATTTTGGCACCTTTTTTTGTATTTTTAATTTTTATTTTTTTTATCACAAATCAACAACTGTAGATTTTTGGGTGTAGACCTCTTTGTCTTGGGAGACCCTACCAGGGGGCATACAAGCCCCCGAAAAACATAGCTCCTCGGATCATTGGGACATGCAAACACCTCTACCACGATAAGATGACAGCTCGGAAATGTTACGGCTCGGACTCCTGCCAAAGCCGCTCCTCCGTCTGTGCGCTCTTCGGGACACGCCCACGGCCGCGTATATCAAAGGACGCGCCGTGCGCCTTCCCGACCTGCAGCAGCCACCAAGTGCAATCATTTCCCAGCAATCAACACACCTGTCCTTGATGAGCAATCTGCCTTCTTAAACCTGTACTACCTACCTCGCCGGAGTATAGTCTTCTGTACATGAGTAAGCATCCCGTATTTGGCTTCCATCCCGCGTACTCGCTCTTCCCCTGCGATTTCCGTGTTTCCGTTGTGTCTGATGTTCCTGTTGTCTTCCCGCAGCGCTCCCCGTGTTCTCTTGTGATCCCCTGTTGTTCCCCTTGCCTCCCGGACTGCCCTTTTGGATTCTCGACCTACCGCTTGGACACGTTTTCTCTCGGCACCTCTCGTTCGCCCTGGATCCTCTGTCTGCCCCACGGACTTCCGTGTTCTTCATCTCTTCACAACATTTGGTAACACACACCTCAGCTAAATACTTCGCATAGTCCATCACCCATTCCATTTTGGATCTAGTTCACACTCCATTTCCTTAGTATGTTTTCTATTGTTTGATATATATATATATATATATATATATATATATATATATATATATATATATATATATATATATAAATAAATAAAATAAAAAAAATGTATATATATATTTATATATATATATCCATCCATCCATCCATTTTTCTACCGCTTATTCCCTTTCGGGGTCGCGTATATCCATCCATCCATTTTCTACCGCTTATTCCCTTTCGGGGTTGCGGGGAGCGCTGGCGCCTATCTCAGCTACAATCGGGCGGAAGGCAGGGTACACCCTGGACAAGTCGCCACCTCACCGCAGGGCCAACACAGATAGACAGACAACATTCACACTCACATTCACACACTAGGGCCAATTTAGTGTTACCAATCAACCTATCCCCAGGTGCATGTCTTATATATATATATATAAAATAAATCTTTGGACAATATTGCACCTGGTGTCAGTCTGCCGTCATCTCCCCCTTGTTTAAACCATAACAGGAAAGGAGGAAAGGCAAGATTATTTTATAAATATCACCGACATGCTTTCTTCAAATTAAATATATTAAATATATAGATTTTTTTTAACCTTTCGAATACCTGTTGAAATAAATCCTGTAAATATATAGATTAAAAAAAATTGTTTGAAGACCTGTCAAATTAAATATATTAAATATATACAATATATTAAATATATATTTTTTATCTTTTGAAAACCTGTCAAATTAAACATTTTATATATATATATATATATATATATATATATATATATATATATATATATATATATTAGGGCTGGGCAACGATTAAAAATTTTAATCAAAGTTAATCGCACTTTTTCTCTGATTAATCGCGATTAACTGCATTGTATACGCAAAGCCCAATAATGAATTAAAAATGCACCTTTATTGGAATATTCTCCCACATGAACAAAAGCGCCAAAACAATTGAAATCAGTACTTGTTAAATAGTAGCAGTTAAATAGCATATTTGATGAAAATCAACTCAAAAAATGTAAATACAAACATTTAAGCTTATTTCCACTGCCAGGGTATTTAAGTTATCCTGTTTATTATGGAAAATAAATATAATCTACATACAAATCTCTGAGCCACAATCATAACATCCGAACAGGCAATTTCTGAGGTAACAGCAGGAACATTTTTTTTTATCAGGGATCTTATGTTTAAAAAACCTATATTATAGGTAGTGGGCTGTTTTAGGGAATTTTTGATTAAATTATCCGTAGTAGCAATATTCTTAATGTTGGGTTTATTATGCGTAGTGCACTTAAAATAATTATGACCATATCTAGGAATTGATATGATGGGAATTTTCAGATTGTTTGTTTGGTGCTTTGATAAACTGAACGCATCATATACATGGTACTATATTGTGATGTTATGAGCCAGGGAAAAAAGAACTGCCCTACCCAGCATGCAACAGGAGTGACGAGCATGCGCGGTAGCCCGGTAAAGGTTGTGTGTCGCCATGACGGCATCTTGTATGTTGTGATATGCACGCTCTGAAAGTAAATGTTAAGAACTCAGCCAAAACTCCTCGTCTGCATTATTGATAAATAGACAGACAACACATATACTCCGCTGCTTCACAGGCAGCTGGGTGTAGCCGGCAAAGTATTCCCATGCTAGCTAGCCGGTCTAGCAAGCACACGTCATTCAGTCCAAAACGGCCCGATCTATCCGCATCCAGAATTGTCTGGCGGTCATAAGTGATCCCGGAGTGACCACGCTGTAAACCAGCCATGAAATTTGCAGAATTGTCCGGTATTTTTGCCAAATGTTCCATCTTTACCAACAGCCCCTCCACGCCAAAGCCCGTCCGGGCGCCGCCATCTTTATAAGAAAAGGCGTTAACAAAATAAAAGCATGTAAACAACATACGCAAATACGCGATAAAATAATTGTCGGCGTTAATAGATTGATGAGTTAACTTGTAATTAACGCATTAATTTGCCCACCCCTAATATATATATATATATATATATATATATATATATATATATATAAATAATCTGTTCATGAATGAGTATATCCTCCGTTCGTCCACCGTGTTCCATGGAGAAGACTGATCTACAAAATTTGCAGGCAGCATACCCCTTCCCCTCCATTTTCTACTGCTTGTCCCTTTCGAGGTCATGGGGGGTGCTGGAGCCTATCTCAGCTGCATTTGGACGGAAGGCCTTGTACACCCTGGACAAGTCGCCATCTCATTACAGGGCCGAAACAGATAGACAGACAACATTCACACACTAGGGCCAATTTAGTGTTGCCAATCAACCTATCCCCAGGTGCATGTCTTTGGAGGTGGGAGGAAGCCGTAGTACCCGCAGGGAACCCACGCTGTCACGGGGAGAACATGCAAACTCCACACAGAAAGATCCCAAGCCCAGGATTGAACTCAGGACTACTCAGTAGGCTAGCTCTATAGCTCATATTGTACACTTACACCTAAAACTCTGTGCCCGGGACCTCTGGCTGAGGGTCGTCGGAAGCCGCCGTACTTTTAAGATGGTTTCGAGTGTCCGAATCCGTGAGTTTTAGGTGTAAGTGTACAAAATGAGCTATAGAGCTAGCCTAAAATTTTAGCATGATTACATTAAAATGTAACACTTAGCATGTGCACTAACGATGGCATGCTAACAGTTAGCATGTGTCACATATCAAGTAACATGGCTGTAAGGTGTATGGCTGTGGAAGTAGAGAAAAAAAATGAAAAAATAGCAAAAAAAAAACTTAACAAGTCTCACGTACCAAGTTATTTGACTCTGGGGTGAACGGAAGCAAATTTAGCTAAAAAAAAAAGATCATGCTTATGTTAGCATGCAAGCAAGCTAACGTTAGCATGCTATCAGTTAACTTGTGGCGAAAGTAGACAAGTGTGTGAACAAAATGAGATGTTAAAGGAGAACATTATCACAATTTCAAAAGGGTTAAAAAACAATAAAAATCAGTTTCCAGGGGCTTGTTGTATTTTTTGAATTTTTTTTCAAAATTTTACCGGTCCCGGAATATCCCTAAAAAAAAGTTTTAAAGTGCCTTTTTTTCGCTCTCTGCCAAGACACTGTTCATTTTCCTGTGACGTCACACAGTGCTGCCAATACAAACAAACAATGGCGAATACCACAGCAAGATGTAGCGACTTTAGCTCGGATTCAGACTCGGATTTCAGCGGCTTAAGCGATTCAACAGATTACGCATGTATTGAAACGGATGGTTGGAGTATGAAAGTATTGAAGAAGAAACTGAAGCTATTGAGCGAATAGCTATTGACGCTATTCATAGCCATAGCATGGCCGAATAGTTGCGTTAGCATCGCCGGTAAAATGTGCGGACAAAACGATCAGGACTTTCGCATCTTGTGACACTGGAGCAACTTAAATCCTCCGATTGGTAAGTGTTTTTTTCGCATTAAATGTGGGTGGAAGGAAACGTAATATAGTTGCAAATGCATCTGCAGGTTATCCATACATCTCTGTGCCATGTCTGCTTTAGCACCGCCGGTAAATAGCATGTTAGCATTGATTAGCATAGCATGTTAGCATCGATTAGCTGGCAGTCACTCCGCAACCAAATATGTCTGATTAGCACATAAGTCAACAACATCAACAAAACTCACCTTTGTGATTTCGTTGACTTTATCGTTGCAAATGCATCTGCAGGTTATCCATACATCTCTGTGTCATGTCTGTCATCGCCGGTAAAATGTGCAGACACTCCAGCACATTCAATGGGGGTCTGGCGGAAGATTTCTTGCCACTTTCCCATCTTTGGGCCAGTGGGGCAACTTGAATCCCTCCCTGTTAATGTTTTTACACCCTCCGATAACACACAGATGAAGCATGATGTCTCCAAGGTTCCAAAAATAGCCAAAAAAACGGAAAATAACAGAGCTGAGACCCGGTGTTTGCAATGTGTTGAAAATGAAAATGGCGGCTGTGTTACCTCGGTGACGTCACGTTCTGACGTCATCGCCACAGAGCGATAAACAGAAAGGCGTTTAATTCGCCAAAATTCACCCATTTAGAGTTCGGAAATCGGTTAAAAATATATATGGTCTTTTTTCTGCACCATCAAGGTATATATTGACGCTTACATAGGTCTGGTGATAATTTTCCCCTTTAAGCACCGAGCTACGTGAACGTATGGCTGAGCTACAGCTATGTCTTTTTGACATTTGTTTTAGAACGAAAGTCCATTGAAAGGGTATGTACCCATTAAATTGACCCATTTTTTAAACAAATTTGTGAATAACATGGTAACACAAAATGTTCCCAACGTAAAGTATCGCCGTAGACGTGGTCTTCTCTCTGGCACTCATCGAGAGGCCTCTTTTTGCACTGCTC
This sequence comes from Nerophis ophidion, assembly GCF_033978795.1. Lineage (NCBI taxonomy): Eukaryota > Metazoa > Chordata > Actinopteri > Syngnathiformes > Syngnathidae > Nerophis > Nerophis ophidion. The sequence goes on from NC_084620.1 coordinate 44,845,216, forward strand.
TCCAATTCAACATTGGAACTATTTAACTAGCCTCAATGAAATTGAGAAGATTTTGCTTAACACACAACGGACTCTTGGGAGAAGGAGTGCCGCGTGCCTGGCGACCCTTTACTGTCGAGGACGGGAAGATATCTACCTATTTGGAATTATGACAACAGGACATCTGCTGATTGGAGTAAGCGTTGCTCTGGTTTGTCGACAAATTGGAAGATGCTGGCAGTCTTCAAAGTACCCCAAAGCTGCCAAAAATTAATGGAGGATGCGGAAAGAACTGTGGACACTCTTGTGATTTTAGATCACATCGGACTGTCTGCCCCGCAGGTTTGTGGACCAGTTATAGACAATTTAGAGTGAAAAGCAAATTTTATTTTCAATCGCATACAAAACATTCTAACTTGGATTGTTTCCCGGGCTTTGAGTCTCTCCCGAAGGACAGTGCAGTGAAGACACGACAAACTCCCTTCTTGTCTCTCATGGACACACACCTGTTGTTGTTGACTTTGGACTAGCGACTTCACAACATCAAGGCCGCGGAACAGAGACACACTGTAGGCTTACACACAAATATGCATCCACAAAAATATACGCCACACACATACATACCCCTCCCCAATCCAATGCCCTCGGCGCAAATCCCAGAGGGGTGATGAAAGGATGGTAGTAGGCCTGAGAGCTGCGGCCTACTGCCATGACCCCGCACTCCCTTCCCTCTGTTGCTAGATATCGCGAGAGATATGTTGTAATATGGATATGTGCTTTGCTTTGGAGGTTTTTGCCCACTCCAGACTGGCCCCACTTAGGAGCCCAGTCTAGATTGTATTTTTTTACTCATCCTTCCCCAGCGTTTTACCTTTTTCCCCATCTTTTACAGAGCGCCTTGTGGCGACCCATAAGCGTTCCTGTTCTGTAACCCTGTACACTGTTTGTTTGTCTAATCTTGAATGAGTTTGTGCCGAAAACAAAGTTTCATTATACTTGTGCAATGACAATAAAGACCTATCCTTTCCTAAACTATCCTATCCTATCCTAGACGCGAGTGAGACCTTTTCGATGGTATAACATATGTGGGGGCCTATCCTAGCCTAAATCTTGTATTAATCGTAACAGAAACGTGCGGAACTCTAATAATAAAAGTTGAAGTATGAGGAATAATATTATGGGTTGCTTGCATTTTGCAGCAGGTCCATAATGGCCCTTGTGGCCCTAAATAACTGCAGTGTTAATGACCTGCGTACGGCCCCAGATATCGGTGCAACACGTGGTGATATTGCTCCATGGCTAACATGTTTTTGTGTCGCAGCCAAATGCACGGACATCCAGCTGTCGTACTGCGAAGACATGGCGTACTCCCAGACCCTCTTCCCCAACATCCTGGGCCACAGCACTCGCCAAGAGGCCGAGAGCGGCGTGGAGTACCTTCTCTTAAGCGTTGTCGAATCTTTGCTGGGCGGAGAGTGCCAACCAGAGATCCGCATGCTGGGTTGCTCCGTGTTAGCGCCGCGCTGCGAGAAGGACAAGGTGGTGAAGCCTTGTCGCTCTACCTGCGAGGCGCTGCAGAAAAGGTGCGTCCACGCCTTTGAGGCCATCGAAATGGCCTGGCCCTACTTCCTTGACTGTGATCGCTTCTTCGTGGGGGAGGAAGAAGGATGCTACGACCCCATCAAAGATGTAAAAGGTGATTTTTTTTCAAGTGTCTTATAGGTTTGTACGCAGAGATGTCCAATAATGGCTTTTTTGCCGATATTCCAATATTGTCCAACTCTTAATTATCGATTCCGATATCAACCGATACCGTTATATACAGTCGTGGAATCAACACATTATCATGCCTAATTTTGTTGTGATGCCCCGCTGGATGCATTAAACAATGTAACTTTACCATGAATTGATCAACGTGGACCCAAATAAGTTGAAAAACTTATTTGGGTGTTAACATTTAGTGGTCAATTGTACGGAATATGTAGTATACTGTGCAATCTACTAATACAAGTTTCAATTAATCAATAAATCAATCAATCAAAAGCAATGGTTTCCAAAATAAGATAACTTTAACTCCAGTATGGAAGAAAGTGCCAATATGGCACTGCCATATTTGTTGGTTGAGGTGGGGTTTGGTGGTAGCGGGGGGTGTATATTGTAGCTTTCCGCAAGAGTTAGTGCTGCAAAGGGTTCCGGGTATTTATTCTATTGTGTTTATGTTGTGTTGCGGTGCGGATGTTCTCCCGAAATGTGTTTGTCATTTTTGTTTGGTGTGGGTTCACAGTGTGGGGCATATTTGTAACAGTGTGAAAGTTTTTTATACGGCCACCCTCAGTGTGACCTGTATGGCTGTTGACCAAGTATGCTATGCATTCACTTATGTGTGTGTAAAAGCAGCATGTATTATGTGACTAGGCCGGCACGCTGTTTGTATGGAAGGAAAGGGGATGTGACGACAGGTTGTAGAGGACGCTAAAGGCAGTACCTTTAAGGCCCGCCCCCAATATTTTCCGGGTGTAAATCGGGAGAATGCTTTCCCCAGGAGATTTCCGGGAGGATTGGCAAGTGTGCCCTACGTCCGTGTTTTACCGTATATGTACCGCTCCATACAGCGGCGTTTTAAAAAGTCATTAATTTTACTTCTTGAAACGGATACCGATAATTTCCGATATTACATTTTAAAGCATTTATCACACATCTGTAGTTGTATGGTATACCGGTACTAGTATAGTATGGCGGTACTAAGGAATCAAAAACGGTACAAGGCTCTGTTTGAAAAGTTTTTTGTTTTTTTACGGGCATGACGGCACGTCCTCATGCTGGTCAGAGGAGCATATTCGGCAGCGCACAATCACAGAGTACTTACAAGCAGACAGTGTGTAGAAAGAAAAGGAAGAACGGACACATTTTGGCTTAAAAATAGGGATAAAGGTGAAGCTATAACACTGAAGCGCTCTCAGGAAGAGGTGCATTAAAACATGGCTAGCTAGCTAGCTAGCTAGTAGCTAACATCTAGCCCCAGTCGGCAGTGTTTTAGCTACTTCTAGATCACTAATCCTCACCTCCATGGCGACAAATAAAGTATCATCCCTGCAGGACGAGGAATAGTAAACATGCTTCACTACACACCGCAGCAGGATACAATAGCTCCCCTGTTATCGCTAACAAAAGCTGGCACGCCTCAATGTAAATAAATGGTATTGGTGGATCTACACCTGACATCCACTGTAATGATACCAAGTACAAGAGCGTAACTAGTCGGTACTACAATGAATACATTAATTTTTTTCATGATCACAGAATCTTTTTTCCTGTTTAAAAAAAAATAAAAAAATATTATGTTCATAAACTCAGGAAATATGTTCCTGGACACATGAGGACTTTGAATATGACCAATGTATGATCTTGTAGCTACTTGGTATCGGATCGATACCCACATTTTTGGTATTAACCAAAACTAGAGATATACGATATATCGGCAGGGCGATATTATTGGCCGATAAATGCTTTAAAATGTAATATCGGAAATTATCGGTATCTGTTTCAAAAAGTAAAATGAATGACTTTTTAAAACGCTGCTGTAAGGAGCGGTACATATCCGGTAAAACAAGGATGTAGGGAGAGGTACAGAGCAGTTGCGTCTCCCCTCTCCCACACACAACACAGGACTTGACGACTGCAGCATTAGAGGTTTACTGGCGACACTTGATGACCTCATCAAACCGCCGCGAGCGCGGCATAACATCAACAAGAGTGTGTTGTTGCCGGTGCTGTAGCCGTGGCTAGCAAGCGAGCTCGCTCGGTGACTGACTATTGACACCATGTCTATGGTTTGGGATTATATTAAAGTGTGTCTGACGCATAAAAAACTGGCAATTTGCAATGACTTCAAAAAGATGGTTACGTGAGGAGGAACCAAGACGTTTTCCTTTAATACGAGGAAGTTGATCTCCCCCCTCTTCAAGAATCATAAGGAGATACACGATGCATACAAGCGGAAGATGGATGAAAAAAAAACACAGAAAAAAAGTAGTACTACACAGTTGTCGCTTAAAGACTTCGCTGAGAAAAAACAAAAATACTACAAAAACCACCCCAAGGCGAAAGCTCAAGTTGTGGTCAGGGACAAGGCACGCAGTATGGCAAAATCTACGGTGGAGTCTGGTGTGGATAGTCTGCTCTGCATGGTGCACACCTTGCAGCTTGCAGTGAGCGGAGATGCCCTGTCTCAACGCAGCATTTCAGAAGCTCTGACTGACTGCTAGGCCACTTCAAGCACTCACCACTAGCTTGCAGCACATTTTTCTTACTCATACAAATACGTTAGAGCAGGGCAAATTGAGCCCCGTTTATAATTTGCTGTTATATAGTACATCAGGCAGTCTTGCACTAAAGGAGGACTATGTTATTGTTTAATTTATTACTCTAGTGTACACTGGACAGAAGCTGTGTTCCTTCATTGTTTTTGTAGCTGTTGTTTTGAGGCATGTTAAAAAAAAAAAAATAATAATGTGCTTTGTAAAAAGGCAAAGTATAGTATTTCCAGTATCAGGATTATCTCAGGGAAAGCATGTCCCAAATTCCAAGCTGCAGTTTTGAGGCATGTTAAAAAACATAATGCACTTCCTGACTTCAATAATAAATATGGCAGTGCCATGTTGGCACTTTTTTCCATAACTTGAGTTAAAGTTGTTCTCTTATTTTGGAAAACCATTTTACATTGTTTAATGCATCCAGCCGGGCATCACAACAAAATTAGGCATAATATTATGTTCATTCCATGACCGCATATATCGGTATCGGTTGATATCGGAATTGGTAATTAAGAGTTGGACAATATCGGAATATGGGATATCGGCAAATAAGCCATTATCGGACATCTCTATCCAAAACTAATGTAAAGTATCAAACAACAGAAGAATAAGTGATTATTACATTTCAACAGAAGTGTAGATAGAACATGTTAAAACAGAACATAAACAGATATTAACAGTAAATGAACAAGTGGATTAATAATCAATGTTTACAGCTTGTCCTTTATCAGTTTGACAAAATAATAGAATGAGAAATGACACGATGTGTATACTGCACACGTCAGCAGACAAATTACAAACCCCGTTGCCATATGAGTTGGTAAATTGTGTTAGATGTAAATATAAACGGAATACAATGATTTGCAAATCGTTTTCAACCCATATTCAGTTGAATATGCTAGAAAGACAACATATTTGATGTTCAAACTCATAAACTTAATTGTTTTTGCAAATAATCATTAACTTAGAATTTCATGGCTGCAACACGTGCCAAAGTAGTTGGGAAAGGGCATGTTCACCACTGTGTTACATCACCTTTTTTTTAACAACACTCAATAAACGTTTGGGAACTGAGGAAACTAATTGTTGAAGCTTTGAAAGTGGAATTATTTCTCATTCTTGTTTTATGTAGAGCTTCAGTCGTTCAACAGTCCGGGGTCTCCGCTGTCGTATTTTACACTTCATAATGCACCACACATTTTCGATGGGAGACAGGTCTGGACTGCAGGCAGGCCAGGAAAGTACCCGCACTCTTTTTTTTTACGAAGCCACGCTGTTGTAACACGTGCTGAATGTGGCTTGGCATTGTCTTGCTGAAATAAGCAGGGGCGTCCATGAAAAAGACGGTTCTTAGTTGGCAGCATATGTTGTTTCAAAACCTGTATGTACCTTTCAGCATTAATGGTGCCTTCAAAGATGTGTAAGTTACCCATGCCTTGGGCTCTAATGCACCCCCATACCATCACAGATGCTGGCTTTTGAACTTTGCGTTGATAACAGCCTGGATGGTTCGCTTCTCCTTTTGTCCGGATGACACGATGTCGAATATTTCCAAAAACAATTTGAAATGTGGACTCATCAGACCACAGAACACTTTTCCACTTTGCATCAGTCCATTTTAAGATGATCTCGGGCCCAGAAAAGCCGGCAGCGTTTCTGGGTGTTGGATAAATGGCTTTCGCTTTGCATAGTAGAGCTTTAACTTGCACTTACAGATGTAGCGATGAACTGTATTTAGTGACAGTGGTTTTCGGAAGTGTTCCTGAGCCCATTTGGTGATATCCTTTGGAGATTGATGTCAGTTTTTGTATCAACGCATCAAAAAGTATCAAAATACACTTTGGTACCTGTACCAAAATATTGGTATAACCCTATTGTTTTATATAAAAATACTTTTTAACAGACACTGCATAATATAAAAACATGCTTTACCCGTGAACATTTAATGACACTTATTTCTCCTTAAAGTTACTGATTAAAGTGACTTGTATTACATTTACTAGTATTATGATTTGTTTTTCTCGTTCAATATGACGTTTACCTTAAAGAAAAATATCATGCAATTTTCATAAAAGTAGGATACAGTCAATGCTCGGTTTTCGCACAGCCAACTTTTTGTATGACTCAGTTTTCGCCGAAAATATTTTCCAAAATGATGCCTCGGTTTTTCGTATAGTGTGCGGGTTATCGCAAAACCGAACACGTGACGTGTGTGACTCCACATAATCCAGCCTTGGTTACTCAGTCCATACATTTTTTAATCCAGTCCACCAACTAAATAATTTGCCATAGTGGCTATGAGTCATGAGTGGTATTTGGAGCTTTGGAATTTCCAATTGTCTGTGAACGCACCAGGCTGAGTGCTGATTGGGGGGAAGACGACAGTAAAGAAAGATGTTGGCATAGTTTTGGCCGACAGTTTGCAATAAAAAGATTGTTGACATGTTGACAGCTGGTAAACAATAAAATGCCTTTGTTTTTTGTTTTTGGGCGGATTTGTCGATGGAAAAAACGGATGCGGTTCCCATCTGACCTCAGATTACAAACAGATTACGACTTTTTTCTTGTAAACATCACTTTTCAAAATGAACGCTCTCCAAATTTAACCTTGTAAAAGTAAGATTTATTTCTGGTAATACCGACTTTTATCTGGAAAAGTTATGACTTAATTCTCTTAAGAGTGCAACTTATTTTCATAAGATTACGACTTTGCTCTCGAAAAACATGACAATATTCCAGTTTTACGTGATGAATTTAATTTAATCTACACAACTTCTTCCTCAAAATACTTCATCCTTGATATATTACAGATTTTTACCTAATGTATTCAGACTTTTATTTTAAAAACAAACCAAAAAACGACATTTACTTGTCCTACTTGACTTTTCCCGAGAATAAATATTTGATCCTGGATAAATGACGACTTTTTATTGTACAAAACCCAAAACCAGTGAAGTTGGCACATTGTGTAAATCGTAAATGAAAACAGATTACAATGATTTGCAAATCTTTTTCAACTTGTATTCAATTGAATAGACTGCAAAGACAAGATATTTAATGTTTAAACTTTTCAGATGGAATTCTTTCCCATTCTTGCTTGATGCACAGCTTAAGTTGTTCAACAGTCCGGGGTCTCCGTTGTGGTATTTTAGGTTCCATAATGCGCCACACATTTTCAATGGGAGACAGGTCTGGACTATAGGTAGGCCAGTCTAGTAATATATCTTATATATATATATATATATACATATATATATATATATATATATATATCCCATCCATCCATTTTCTACCGCTTATTCCCTTTGGGGGCTAGGGGGGCGCTGGTGCCTATCTCAGCTACAATCGGACGGAAGGCGGGGTACACCCTGGACAAGTCGCCACCTCATCGCAGGGCCAACACAGATAGACAGACAACATTCACACTCACATTCACACACTAGGGCCAATTTAGTGTTGCCATATATATATATATATATATATATATATATATATAAAAGATATAAAGCCAAGTATAGCAAAAGAGTGTGGTATATCTTGATGAAATAAGCAGGGGCGTCCATGATAAGGTTGCTTGGATGGCAACATATGTTGCTCCAAAACCTGTATGTACCTTTCTGCATTAATGGTGCCTTCACAGATGTGTAAGTTCCCCATGCCTTGGGCACTAATACACCCCCATACAATCACAGATACTACCTTTTGAACTTTGTGCCTTTTCATCTTTGTTCCGGAGAACACAACGTCCACAGTGTCCAAACCCAATACGAAATGTGGACTTGTCAGACTACAAAACACTTTGAATCAGTCCATTTTAGAGGAGTTCAGGCCCAGCAAAGCCAGCAGCGTTTCTGGGTGTTGTTGATGAATGGCTATTGCTTTGCATAGTAGAGTTTTAACTTGCACTTCACCTACAGATGTAGCAATTAACAGAAGTTACTGACAGTGGTTTTATGAAATGTTCCTGAGCCCATGTGGTGATATTCTTTTCACACTGATGTCGGTCTTTGATGCAGTAGTGCCTGAGGGATCGAAGGTCACGGGTATTCAATGTTGGTTTTCAGCCTTGCTGCTTACGTGCAGTGATTTCTCCAGATTCTCTGAACCTTTTGACAATATTATTGAACGTAGATGGTGAAATCCCTAAATTCCTTGCAATTGCTGGTTGACAAATGTTGTTCTTAAACTGTTGGACAATTTGCTCACACATTTGTTGACAAAGTGGTGACCCTCGCCCCATCCTCGTTTTTGAATGACTCAGCATTTCATGGAAGCTGCTTTTATACCCAATCATGGCACCCACAAGTTCCCAATTAGCCTGTTCACCTGTGGGATGTTCCAAATAAGTGTTTGATGAGCATTCCTCAACTTTATCAGTCTTTTTTGCCACTTGTGCCAGCTTTTTTGAAACATGTTGTAGTCATCAAATTCTAAATGAGCTAATATTTGTAAAGAAATAACAATTTTCCAATTCGAACATTAAATATCTTGTCTTAGCATTCTATTCAATTGAATATAAGTTGAAAAGGATTTGCAAGGAATTGTATTCTGTTTTTATTTACCATTTACACAACATGCTATAACTTCGCTGGTTTTGGGTCTTGTAGATTTTTACCTAATTTATTATTTTAAAAACAAACAAACAAAAAAAAAACGACAACATTATTTACTTTACTTTTCCCGAGAATATATATTTGATCGGGCTTCACGGTGGCAGAGGGGTTAGTGCGTCTGCCTCACAATACGAAGGTCCTGCAGTCCTGGGTTCAAATCCAGGCTTGGGATCTTTCTGTGTGGAGTTTGCATGTCCTCCCCGTGAATGCGTGGGTTCCCTCCGGGTACTCCGGCTTCCTCCCACTTCCAAAGACATGCACCTGGGGATAGGTTGATTGGCAACACTAAATTGGCCCTAGTGTGTGAATGTGAGTGTGAATGTTGTCTGTCTATCTGTGTTGGCCCTGCGATGAGGTGGCGACTTGTCCAGGGTGTACCCTGCCATCCGCCCGATTGTAGCTGAGATAGGCGCCAGCGCCCCCCGCGACCCCAAAAGGGAATAAGCGGTAGAAAATGGATGGATGGATGGATATATTTGATCGTGGAAAAATAACGACTTTTTATTGTAAATAAATTATTTTTGTGGCTCTTTTCCAACACCAAGCAATAAGACTATGTCCTCTGATATTAAAACGTATACTTCAAAGAAAAACTGCTAGTTTCATAACGTTAGGACAACTATTTCCTTGATGATTGATGTACTCGCGTCACATTACAACTTTTTTCTCCTAATACTAGGAGAATACTTTCTCCAATAAACAAGCCTAATTCTGAAGAAAACAATTTATCTCTTATGTTTGACTGCCATCTACTGGTCACACTTATCAACACACCATGTACCAAATAAAATAGCTTCGAGGTGGGTAAGCTCAACCACAAACTTATTCCTTACATTAGGCGCACCGGGTTATAAGGCGCACTGTCGAGTTTCCAGAAATAAAAAAATATTTTAAGTGCACCTTATAGTCTGGAAAATACTATGTACTTCAAAGAAAACTACTAGTTTCATAACGTTACGACAACTATTTCCTTGATGATTGATATACTTGCTTCATATTGCAACTTTTTTCTCCTAGTACTAGGAGAATACTGTATCCAATAAACAAGCCTAATTCTGAAGAAAACAATTTATCTCTTATGTTTGACTGCCATCTACTGGTCACACTTATCATCACACCATGTACCAAATAAAATAGCTTTGAGGTGGGTAAGCTCAACCAAACTTATTCCTTTCATTGGGCGCACCGGGTTATAAGGCGCACCTTCGAGTCTTGAGGGGAAAACAACAAGAGTTTAAGTCTGCCTGGAAAATACGATATACTTCAAACTACTAATTTCATAACGTTACGACAACTATTTCCTTGATTATTGATGTACCCGCGTCACATTACAACTTTTTTCTCCTGATACTAGGAGAATACTTTCTCCAATAAACAAGCCTATTTTTGTGTTGATAAATTCTTTTTTCTGAGATTTACAACAACAATAAGAACACATTTAAAATATCTTAAAACGATCCTAAAAATGTTAGTTTTCTATATAAAATGCTATCGCTTATTTTTTTCCACAAAAAAATGTGACTTACCGTATTTCCTTGAATTGCCGAAGGGCATATAGTATGCGCCTGCCTTAAATTACTGCCGGGTCAAACTCGCTTCGCAAAATAATTACCGCCTAGTCAAACATGAGTGACATTTTCCCTGTCATCATTTTCAAAATAGAGGAGGCTGATTTCAATACCGGTAATTTGAAATCGCATAAAGGGAAGAAGATTAAGAGCTATTCAGTAGGATTTAAGGTCCAAGCTTACATTACACAACCATTTTTACTGCATGCCTTTTTACTGCATGCCTTTGGTAAGTGAGAAGAGGTTTTAAAATAATTAGCGCATGCTTACTTTTACCGCATGCCTTTGGTAAGCGCAGGAGTGAGAAGAGGTTTTAAAATAATTAGCGCATGCTTACTTTTACCGCGTGCCTTTGGTAAGTGCAGGAGTGAGAAGAGGTTTTAAATTAATTAGCGCCCCTGCGGCAATTCAAGGAAATACGGTATTCCATAAATGAGACTTTCTCCCTCTAACTTTTAACATTGTAAGCTTTCCCCGACTTTTTTATCTAATATTACAACTTTTTCTTACTCACAAAGACTTAACTTGACTTGTACTTTCATAAACAACCTTATTTGGATAGTATTGCCATGAAAAGGCAGATTTATTTTTCTCCTTTTGAATGTAATCGTATCACATACAATATTGTTGTGACAAAGAATGATTGTTTCAGAAGCTCTGCAACAAAACAAGAAGTGAGAAGGGGGAAAGCAACGATGTCGTCCAATAAAAACCGAGGGGGAAAAAGACACTAAAGAGTCCAAAGGGAGAGATGGAGGAGATATGAAATTCCAGTTGAACTTTCATGCCAGATTCCAGTGTGTGCAAACCAGATGGTTGCCGGGAACTTTTCGGAAAAGAAAAACATTTGGACTTTGTCACTGATCTCGTGCAAACTCTCTGCTTGAATAAGTGCTTGGCAGCATTCTTCAGCTGCGTGTGTAGAACTATTAGCATAAAGGAGCAGATGCAGATGATACACTCTGCAAGAACAGATCGTCAGAAATGAATACAAGATCCCAAATAAGAAAAAGCTGGTGTAATTAGTTGAAAATAGCCATTAAAAAATGGAGAAAAGAGTGAGCCAGAATAAGAAAATGACTCAAAGATCCGGAATAAGAGGCCAAGACTTTTCTCTGTCCTATGCTGCAGTTAAAAGATAATGAGTGCTAGTCCAAAAATAACAGCATTCCTCTGTGCACTTTGTCTTGACGAGCCATTTGGCTGTTGACAAACTTTTAGTCAGGCTGCAAAAACACCTATTCCGCTCTTTGTCTTGCAGCACAGTCCGATGGGGACTACGATTACTTCCTGCTCGACGTTCCTCCGGTGGAGCCGGCCTTGAAGATCAAGTTCACCTACCACACCAACGCTCAGATGAACAGCATCCTGAAGAAAACCCAGCAGGAATGTGCCGACATTGCCAAAACCTACAGCATCGGCCGCAGCATGGAGGGCAGGGAGCTGCTGGTCATTGAGTTCTCCAACAACCCCGGACAACATGAATTACGTAAGACAGACGGATACATTTTATTACCGTATTTTCCGCGTTATAAAACGCAACTGTTTTCCAAAGCTTTAAACCCTGAGGCTTATACAAATGTGCGGCTAATGTATGGAATGATTAAGGAAAGAGATCAAACCAAGCACTAAAATGGTCCACTTAAGGGACTGTTCAACATCAAAGGCAAGTACAAGGATGAAGAATCCTTCTTTTAAAAAAAAAGGGGAACATCTTCACAAGGGAGGAATAAAGACGTAAATTACATTTTTGTTTTGTTTGAGCAACCGTTTTACCGCCAAGATACAGACACCATTTGGAAACAGTTACGGTCTGAAAATAAACATTAAACAACACACAAACACACACACGCACATTTATATATGTGTGTGTGTTTGTGTATATATATATATATATATATATATATATATATATATATATATGTATATATATATATGTATATGTGTGTGCGTGTGTGTGCATGTGAGAATGTGTATATAGATGTATAAGTGAATTATATTTATATAGCGCTTTTCTCTAGTGACTCAAAGCGCTTAACATAGTGAAACCCAATATCTGAGGTACATTTAAATTAGTGTGGGTTGCACTGAGAGCAGAGCACTGAGTGGGTAAAATGCCTTGCCTAAAGACACAATGGCAGCGACTAGGATGGCGAAAGCCGGGATCGAACCTGGAACCCTCAAGTTGCTGGCACGGCTGCTCTACCAACCGAGCTATGCCGCCCCATACATACCTGAGATCGGTAGGTTGTAAGTTCAAACCCCGGCCGAGTCATACCAGAGACTATAAAAATGGGACCCATTACCTCCCTGCTTGTCACTCACCATCATGGGTTGGAATTGGGGGTTAAATCACCAAAAATGATTCCCGGGCACGGCCAGCGCTGCTGCCTATACTGCTCCCCTCGACTCCCAGGGGGGGGATCAAGGGTAATGGGTCAAATGCAGAGAATAATTTCGCCACACCTAGTGTGTGTGTGACAATCAATGGTACTTTAACCTTAACACACACACACATATAAATGTGTATATGTGTGTAAATGTGTGTATGTATGTTCATATATACATTATATATATATATATATATATATATATATATATATATATGTAGAAAATACATAATACCCTGAGAAATCTGCAAATAAAATGTTTATTTTTTATGTAAAGATTTAATTATTTCTCAAATTTGTAATTTTAAAGTGTGGTGCTGTCAAAATTCAGATGAATCACACTTTTGCATTTGGATGAATCCCAATAAATTACTACCATGTGTAATTCAAAGTAACTTAAAAAAAACAAAACAACAGTACTGTCAAAATGTCAAACAGGAAATGTTTCAAAATCTAGAACTTGAATGCACGTCATTTATTTGTTGAAAAAGCGAGCACACAATTGATGTCTGCTCTCTAGTTTTTGCAAGGACCCGATCACGAACAACTTGCTCACCTTTCATTGAAGCATCCGCCGTTCAGGTTAAGGAGCATAAACTGTGTGATGAATCGGAGTTTTTACTTGATAATGTTCTGCGATTCGTGGCATGTGTTCAAGTATTAACTTGGAAAGCCCTAGAAATAATAAAACAAAACCAAGTCCCACTGCTAACAAGTCTTCATATTTACATGTATTTCCTGCAGTTGAGCCAGAGATGAAGTTTGTCGCCAACATTCACGGCGATGAAGCCGTGGGCCGCCAGCTGCTTATCTACCTGGCTCAGCACCTTTGTTCGGAATATCGCCTTGGAAACGAACGTGTGCGGACGCTCATCAACACCACTCGCATCCACATCCTGCCCTCCATCAACCCTGACGGCTTTGAGTTTGCGTTATCCGGACAAAACGACAGGAGCGGCGGCGATGAAGACAACGATGAGGTCAGTTTAACAAAATGAGAAAAAAAGTTTAGGTGCTACAAGGCGAGACTCGTACTTTTCTACCCGAAAAGTATGAGTAAAAAGTGGAAACCTGGAGGGGAACTGCACTTTCACAATCATGAAAGACATGACGACGGATTCATTTTTTATTTTTTTTATGCATTCCAACCAACATTACCGGTTCTAAATTGGCTGTCAAAGTGTACCAACATGTCGTAATACGTTATCGTCCTGATACTATCCAGGTGAGAAGCATGATTTATGATCTATAATAAGCAAAGAGCAAATAAATGAGGAAGCTCTTGATCATGGCACCGTTATAAATTGTTTTTTCTGATAAGTCCCAAAATGTAAATGGAGTATTGATGGTGCTTTTTGGATTTTTGTTTATTAGGTTTTATGGGTGGAATAGAGGACCTCCCATTGGCTCTGCTGTAAGTGGACTTTCATTTACGTTTATTTTACGAGTTGCATTAAAATCCATCCGTCATGTCTTTCATAATGATTGTAAATAGGCAAAATTCCATAAAAAGTGCAGTTCCTCTATAACGAAAAAGACTTTAAGTTGAGCGTCTTATACATGCAGTATAATGTAGTAAAAGACACCTTCCTAACAATTTGTATTATGTACAACATGCACACTGCAAGTATATATATAATGTAGTAACAAACACCTTCATAACAATATGTACAATATACATACTGCCTATTTATATATATATATATATATATATATATATATAATGTAACATAAACCTTCATAACAATATGTAATATGTTTTATATACACACTGCAAGTATATATAATGTTTTATATAAGGGTGATGGGTCAAATGCAGAGAATAATTTTGCCAAACCTCGTGTGTGTGTGACAATCATTGGTACTTTGACTTATATACACACACTGCATGTTATGCTTGGAGGAAGGAGTTGACGGCACAACTACCGGGGGGCATGATGGCTCTATGATTTATTATATTTATAAATGGGTTAAATAAATGGGTTGTCTTTGTATAGCGCTTCTCTTCCTTCAAGGTAAGCGCTTTGACACTACTTCCACAATTACCCATTCACACACACATTCACACACTGATGGAGGGAGCTGCCATGCAAGGCGCTAACCAGCATCCCATCAGGAGCAAGGGTTAAGTGTCTTGCTCAGGACACAACGGACGTGACAAGGTTGGTACTAGATGGGGATTGAACCAGGGAGCCTCGGGTTGCGCATGGCCACTCTTCCACTGCGCCATTCTATATGAAATAATCAACAATACTAATAAATAAACTATAGAATGGTGTGTGACAAAATCCAAGAGTGTTTGTATGTGAGGCTATGTGTGTGATTACCTGTAGTGTGTGTTACCTAGTTTTGTGTTGGGTGAGAGGAGGGACAAAGCAGGAAGGCAGTCTGTGATCATGCGAGAGGTAGAGATCTAAGGGAGGCAGTCCAGAATCTAGAGCGGAACAACAAGGGCTCACAGGAGAGCTTGGGAAAAGCACTGCGTGAGAACAACACAGAAATCAGACATGGAGGGGTGTGAGAGAGAGAGAGAGAGAGAGAGAGAGAGGGAGAGAGAAAAGCTGGAGTCGGCTTATGGTACACGATAGAGGATTAAGTTCCTGCGAGGATCCTTGGGTCCACTGGTTCTTATACCGCTCGCCCTCATCAGTCCCAGGTGTGCAGATCTCGGCGCGCTGCCAGCGGAGGTGCCGGGGGAAAGCAGGTTTGAGCCCAGGCCGTGACACTGCAAATATATATATAATGTAGTAACAGACACCTTCATAACAATATGTAATATGTACAATTTAAACACTGCAAGTATATATGTATATATATATATATATATATATATATATATATATATATATATATATATATATATATATATATATATATATATATATATATATATATGTATATAAATGTATATATATATATGTATATATGTGTGTATATATATATATATGTATATATATATATATATATATCCATAAAATGTAGTAACAGACACCTTCATAACAATATGTAATATATACAATGTACACACTGCAAGTCTATCTACAATGTAGTAACAGACACCTTCATAACAATGTAATATGTACAATATTTACCATATTTGATAATTTTAAACATTGCCAAAACTTCTTTCCTGAGCGCATTTATGTCCGTTTCCATATGTGACCCGAGGGACTAAACTTAAAGACAACCAAACACCAAAATAATAACTACAGTTATAATACAACTGAATGACATGCAGATACATTTTGCAAACATAGAAGGAGACAGCGCTCATAAGTTACGCTTAAGTTGTTTTTCAGGAGTCACCACAAAAGGAAACAGCAAACGTAATGTTACATAAAAGTTGTGGGTGAAAAAAGTCATTAGCGTTGCAGAAATAAAGTCTTTCCAAAAAATTGGTAAATTAACGAGGAAAAAGTTTGTCTAAGTCTAAGTCTAATTGTAAAAGTCAATCACTGTACCGTCATTGGCTGGTTGAGCAGTCATTCATTTCAAATGTTTCACCATTGATCTCTTATGTGTACATTTGTCAGGGTCACAGATATATTTCTTCCAACGTTGGCCGAAACAACGCCCAGAACATCGATCTAAACCGAAACTTCCCAGATTTGACGTCCATCGTTTACAGCCGACGTCGGCAAAAGGCTTACCGAACAGACCACGTCCCCATCCCTGACCATTACTGGTTCGGCAAGGTACAGGAAATGTCCATAAAATGGCTTGCAAGTGACAAGAAGTGTCCATATATGGCCTCAATAACAAACTCACTGCATTGACTTGATGCTTCTATGAATTGTTTCATTCTCTACTTTTTTGGTCACAATGATAAAAAAAAGGTAGCACCTGAGACATACGCCGTGATGAAATGGATCCGATCTCTCCCATTCGTGCTGTCCGCTAACTTCCACGGGGGAGATCTGGTGGTGTCGTATCCTTACGATCGCTCCAAACACCCGCTGGATGTTAATCTCTTGTCTCCTACGCCGGACGACAAGGTAAGAGTCATTCATATCAGAAGTTGTATTTTGTTCAAAAAAACATTGTGATATTAGGAGTAAAATGTTTTAATATTGAGGAAAAACATCTGAAAGTTACGCGGTTATGTTGTAATTTTGCGGAAAACATGCATCAAAAATATTGTTAAAACCTACAAAACCCAAAACCAGTGAAGTTGGCACGTAGATGAAAACAAAATACAATGATCTGCAAATCCTTTTCAACCTATATTCCAAATCAATGGACTGCAAAGACAAACTACTTAATATTCAAAATGAAAAAATTTTGTTATTTTTTGCATATATCTGGAATTTGATGCCTGCAACATGTTTAAAAAAAGCTGGCACAAGTGGCAAAAAGACTAAGAAAGTTGA
This sequence comes from Nerophis ophidion, assembly GCF_033978795.1. Classification (NCBI taxonomy): domain Eukaryota; kingdom Metazoa; phylum Chordata; class Actinopteri; order Syngnathiformes; family Syngnathidae; genus Nerophis; species Nerophis ophidion. The sequence goes on from NC_084620.1 coordinate 44,862,449, forward strand.
GGAATGCTTATCAAACACTTATTTGGAACATCTCACAAGTGGATGCGTGAGCAAATCGTCCAACAGTTTAAGAACAACATTTCTCAACGAGCTATTGCAAGGAATTTAGGGATTTCACTATCTACGGTCTGTAATATCATCAAAAGGTTCAGAAAATCTGGACAAATCACTGCACGTAAGCGATGATATTACGGACCTTCGATCCCACAGGCGGGACTGCACCAAAAAGCGTCATCAGTGTGTGAAGGATATCACCACATGGGCTCAGGAACACTTCAGGAAACCACTGTCAGTCACTACAGTTCGTCGCTACACCTGTAAGTGCAAGTTAAAACTCTAGTATGCTTAGCCAAAGCCATTTAACAACAACATCCAGAAAAGCAGCCGGCTTCGCTGCTTATCTAAGATGGACTGATGCAAAGTGGAAAAGCGTTCTGTGGTCTGACCAGTCCACATTTCAAAGAGGAAAAAAAACATCCGGACTGTTATCGGGGCAATGTTCAAAAGCCAGCATCTGTGATGGTATGGGGGTGTATTAGTGCCCAAGGCATGGATAACTTACACATCTGCGAAGGCACCATTAATGCTGAAAGGCACAAACAGGTTTTGGAGCAACATATTTTGCCATCCAAGCAACATTATCATGGACGCCCCTGCTTATTTCAGCAAGACAATGCCAAGCCACTTGTAGTAAAAGAGTCTGGGCACTAGATTGGTCTGCCTGTAGTCCAGATCTGTCTACCATTGAAAATGTGTGGCGCAATATGAAGCTTAAAATACCACAACAGACTGTTGAACAACTTAAGCTGTACGTCAAGCAAAAATGGGGAAGAATTCCACCTGAAAAGCTTCAAAAATGGGTCTTCTCATTCCCAACCATTTAGTGAGTGTTATTAAAAGAAAATGCCATGTAACACAGTGGTAAAAATGCCCCTGTGCCTACTTTTTTTTGCAATGTGTTGCTGCCATTAAATTCTAAGTTATTGATTATTTGCAAAATAAATATAAATAAATGGGTTGTACTTGTATTGCGCTTTTCTACCTTCAAGGTACTCAAAGCGCTTTGACACTACTTCCACATTTACCCACACACACATTCACACACTGATGGAGGGAACTGCCATGCAAGGCGCTAACCTGCAGCCATCAGGAGCAAGGGTGAAGTGTCTTGCTCAGGACACAATGGACGTGACGAGGTTGGTACTAGTTGAGGATTGAACCAGGGACCCTCGAATATGAATATATATATATATATATATATATATATATATATATATATATATATATCAATCAATGTTTACTTATATAGCCCTAAATCACTATGTCTCATATATATATATATATATATATATATATATATATATATGTTGAAAAGGATTAGGAAATAATTGCATTCTCTTTTTATTTACCATTTACACAACGTGTCAACTTCACTGGTTTTGGGTTATGTAATAATGTTGCTGAAATTTAATAAAAATCGGAGAATAGACAAGTTAGTCTTAAGAAAAGGCATAACTCTATAGATGCATGAATGGTTTGGCCTGGTTTTAAAATTTTATTGTAATTAATAATTAAAATGTCACAAAAACTCTTCGTTACTAAACGATAGAATATGTTTTAAAAGTAAAAGATGTAATGTTCGAATGTTTCAAAAACGACAATTTATATTTTGTTACAAAAAGTGGGAAGGTCACAAACATTACTGTATTGTTTTTCATCAGGGTATTAATTAACTCTGTAAAACTTGTGGTTCCTGTATTTTAGCATTTTAATTGTTTCTAAAGTTAAAAAAAAAACATTTTTTAATTAATGTTTTAAATTGTCAAGGTGTTCAAGTTCCTGGCCAAAACCTACGCAAGCACCCATGAAAGCATGTACACCGGAAACACTCCCTGTGGGTCCGCTCACACCCACAGCCAGAGGGGGACCGTGAACGGAGCACAGTGGTCCAGCAATGCAGGAGGTGAGGCAAGACATCCTTCACAAGTTGGTGCCTGGGGGAGTCTTTGTTTTGGGAAAAAAAATAAGTAAAAAGCGGCAAGTTTTTTTGTTCAAGGAAAAGTTGTGCAAATATACCCGTGTTTTTAGTAAATACTGAAAAAAGAGAAGAAATGTTGCGTCCCAAAAATACAAACGCATGTCTATTTTAAAGGCCTACTGAAACCCACTACAACCCACCACGCAGTTTGATAGTTTGTATATCAATGATGAAATATTAACATTGCAACACATGCCAATACGGCCGGTTTAGTTTATTAAATTGCAATTTTAAATTTCCCGGGAGTTTTTTTTCTTGAAAACGTCGAGTAATGATGACGTGTACGCTTGATGTCACGGGCTGTTAGGAAATATGAGCGCTGCGCGCACACACAGCTAAAAGTCGTCTGCTTTAACCGCATAATTACACAGTATTTTGGAGATATGTGTTGCTGAATCCTTCGCAATTTGTTCAATTAATATTGGAGAAGTCAAAGTAGAAAGATGGAATTGGGAAGCTTTAGCCTTTAGCCACACAAACACACAGTGATTCCTTGTTTAAAATTCACGGAGGTGAAACTTTACTATGGATCACAGCGAACATGGATCCCGACCGAATGTCAACCAGCAGGTTTCGGTGAGAAAATTGTGGTAAAAAGTCGCTTATTACCGGAGATAAGCTGAGCTTGTGCCGCCCATAAAGCTGCCGTCGACTTCCCTGAGACATTGGCGTCAACACACCCGTGGACACACACCTCCGACTATCAGGTAATGTTAAACTCACTAAAACACTAGCAACACAATAGAAAGATAAGGGATTTCCCAGAATGATCCTAGTAAATGTGTCTAAAAACATCTGAATCCGTCCCAATGCAATCACGTTTTTTTTTTCTAGTCCATCCATCCATCCATTTTCTACCGCTTATTCCCTTTCGGGGTCGCGGGGGGCGCCGGCGCCTATCTCAGCTACAATCGGGCGGGAGGCGGGGTACACCCTGGACAAGTCGCCACCTCATCGCAGGGCCAACACACATAGACAGACAACCTTCACACTCACATTCACACACTAGGGCCAATTTTAGTGTTGCCAATCAATCTAGTCCGTCGCTTTCAATATCCTCAAACACAAATCTTTCATCCTCACTCAAATTAATGGGGAAATTGTCGTGTTCTCGATCCGAATAGCTGTTATAGTTGGAGGCTCCCATTAAAAACAATGTGACGATGTGAGGAGCCATCAACATATGACGTCATCGTCTGCAACTTCTGGTAAAGGCAGGGCTTTTCTGTTAGCAAGCAAAAGTTGCGAACTTTATCGTGGATGTTCTCTACTAAATCCTTTCAGCAAAAATATGACAATATCGTGAAATGATCAAGTATGACACATAGAAAGGGCCTGCTATCCCCGTTTGAATAAGAAAATCTCATTTCAGTAGGCCTTTAAAAGGAAATGTAGCAAGAATAAAGTCGAAAGTGCTGCGGTACTTTTTGCAAAAGTCGTGATATTACGGTACAAAGTTGTAATACAAAAAAGTAATTTTTATTTTCACACAATGATAGTGTTTTGCTAAAACAGTTTAAGGTTATATTTGTAGAACTAAAAGTGTAAACAAACAAACAAACAAACAAAAAACTCCAGACGCTCCTCTTCTTTGTGTGTATCGTTTACTTGTGAACTTCCATCCATCCATTGTCTACCGCTAGTCCCTTTTGGGGTCGCGGGGGGTGTTGGAGCCTATCTCAGCTGCATTCGGGTGAGGGCGGAGTACAACCTGGACAAGTCGCCACCTCATCGCACGGCCAACACAGATAGACAGACACAGGGGCGCCGAAAAGGGGGGGTAAAGGAGACTGATTCTAGGGGCCCATGATGGAGGGGGGCCCAGAGAGGCCCCTAATGATGATGAAATCATATGAAATTATGTGTTTTGGAGCTCTGTAAATATTCTTTTCATGAGCCCAAAATTCCTAGCGGCGTCCCTGGACAGACAACATTCACACTCACATTCACACATTAGGGCCAATTTAGTGTTGCCACACTTAATCATTCCAAAAACGTCAAACACTAAAGATGTGGGAAAAAAATGTATAGTAAGAGTAAGAGTAAGGTTAAAAAAAACTGTGTGGCTCGATTCCATCATACCTGACTTCCATAACCCATAATGCACTGTGTCCAAACCTAATTACCACACAGATCCTTCCGCCATAAATGCAATTAAACAGTTACATATTTTTCACTGTATTAAAGCTGTATAAAATAGTACATTATGGAATTATTCACACAAGTGAAGTGAATATTTATATAGTGCTTTTCTCTAGTGACTCAACGCGCTTTTAGATAGTGAAACCCAATATCTAAGTTACATTTAAAACAGTGCGGGTGACACTGGGAGAGGGTGGGTAAAGTGTCTTGCCCAAGAACACAACGGCAGGAACTTGGATGGCGGAAGCGGGGATCGAACCTGGAACCCTCAAGTTGCTGGCACGGCCACTCTACCAACCGAGCAATACCGCGCTATACACAAATGTAATGATTACAAATAAAGTGTGCTTTATATTTTATACCCTATATTTATACCCTATATTTTATACCCTAAGCATGCAATATATACATTTTTGTATTGTTCAAATAAATAGTCCCATTTTGGCTGAATACACATAAATGTAAATCATCTTAAATAGCATTTAGGCTCCTACACCTATTTTAGGAATTAAATAGTATACAAATTAGTATTAAAAAGTGCACCAAGAAACACGTCACAAGGTTACACAAACATTTTTTTTGTTAAAATCACTATATAATAATAAAAAACTTAAATGTGTTCAAATGTTATATACTGTATATATATATATATATATATATATATATATATATATATATATATATATATATATATGTATATATATATATATATATACACCGTATTTCCTTGAATTGCCGCAGGGCATATTGTATGCGCCTGCCTTGAATCACTGCCGGGTCAAACACGCTTCCCAAAATAATTAGCGCATACTTAGTATTACCGCCTGGTCAAACTCGTGACGTCATGAGGGACACTTACCCTGTCATCCTTTTCAAAATGGAGGAGGCTGATTTCAATACAGGTAATTTGAAATCGCATAAAGGGAAGAAGATTAAGAGCTATTCAGTAGGATTTAAGGTCCAAGCTTACATCACACTCAAATTTTTACTGCATGCCTTTGGTATGTGCCGGAGTGAGAAGAGGTTTTAAAATAATCAGCGCATGCTTACTTTTACCGTATGCCTTTGGTAAGCGCAGGAGTGAGAAGAAGTTTTAAATTAATTAGCGCCCCGGCGGCAATTCAAGGAAATACGGTATATATATATATATATATATATATATATATATATATATATATATATATATATATATATATGTGTGTATAAAACACTTTTTTGTATTTATTTATATTTATTTATTTTATTTTATTTTATTATTTTTTTTTATTTATTTTTTTTTAAACTATGAAAAATACTTATTGTATTAAAAAATATATTTATTTTTACGATGCATTTGTAATATAAGAATGAATTATTTTTGGTTAATGAAAAATTTACCAAATTAATCATTATGTTACTGGAATTAATTAATATTAAAAAAATATACATATATATTTTTTAAGGCATCGAGAGCTTAAAATTACAATAGTTGTGAACATCTTCCATTTTTATTTTCTTTTAAATCAGGCATGCAAGACTTTAACTATCTCCACACCAACTGCTTCGAGGTGACGGTGGAGTTGGGCTGCGACAAATTTCCCCCGGAGGACGACCTGTTCATCAGCTGGCACGAGAACCAAGAAGCCATGTTGTCCTTCATAGAAGCGGTTGGTGAAGACACGACCCCTTTTTTCCGACGTCTCTAAATGTCGTTTTCTTGGTACCACCTTGTCATCTGTTCTGCCTGGTATCACTTTTTTTAGGCCCATCGAGGGATCAAAGGCATCGTGAAAGACGTGGAGGGAAACGGCATCAAGGGCGCCAAGATCACTGTGCGAGGGATACGTCACAACATCGCTGCAAGTACGGTTTGACATGTTCATTGCCTCACTATTTCAAAGCACAATCCAGTGGCATCAAAATACTACATTTAGTGTGCCAGGTTTGGAGTCAAAATCGTAAGATAAGTCTAGAATCGGCTTTTTTGGTCAGTTTTCCACAACATGATGTCAGAGCTTAATGCTAAGCTACATGGCTAATAACATTTTTGGGGCTGCCTTCAACCACGGGTCTTTATCTAATTTTCTTATGGCTGATAGTCCAAGTCAAATTGGATTTGTTGAAAATGAACCAATGCATAAGCGAGAAAAGGGCAAATGGAATTATCGCCTCACAATAATCTTATTAGAATGTAAAAAAAAGTCATAAAATGATGGTTGTCAAATTGTCAGTATACAAATAAGTGTGTCTCTAATCAAATTAAATGAACAAAACACCACCGTTTTAACATGTCAAAATGTTTTTTTAATGACAAAAACAAAAAATATTGTTTCAAAAATAATACAGTAGAATGTACAACAAACATCTACCGTATTTCCTTGAATAGCCGCCAGGGCGCTAATTAGTTTAAAACCTCTTCTCACTCCTGCGCTTATTCAAGGCATCCAGTAAAAGTAAGCAGGTGCTAATAATTTTATAACCTCTTCTCACCCCTGCGCTTACCAAAGGCACGTAGTAAAAACTTGTGTGATAAAAAAAATAAAATTAATAAAACATTATTCTGCGGCCGCGGCCCGGTGGTTGAGGACCACTGCTATACAACATCTCATAGCACCCACTTTTACACCATGCTACCGGCGTGCCGGCCAGACGCATGCATTTCGCTGCTGTTCATATGAGATTGCAATGCATACTTGGTCAACAGCCATACCTTTTACACTGATGGTTGTGATATAAAACACTCTTTAACACTCTTACTAATATGCGCCACACTCTGTGAAACCACACCAAACACATTTCTGGAAAATATCGGCTCTGTAACACATTATAAACGCAACATAAGAATTACCCATAATGCCATGCATCCATGACTCTTGGCTACGGTATATTATACACGCGCCCCCAACCCCGCCCTCCTCAACCGACGCACGGAGGGGCGTGCGGGGGCGGGGTTTGGTGCTAGCGTATAATATAGCCAAGAGTCATGGATGCATTGCATTCTTGGTAAGTGTTATGTTGCGTTTATAATGTGTTACAGAGCCGATGTTCTCCAGAAATGTGTTTGTCATTCTTGTTTAATGTGGGTTCACAGAGTGTGGCGCATATTAGTAAGATTGTTAAAGTTGTTTTATATCACAACCATTAGTGTGATCTCTATGGCTGTGGAAAGAGACCCCTGGTTTACACATATTAAAAGAAAAAAAACCTCCTACGCCAATTTGAAAAGGACGACCGAGGTTAGCGTCACTCGTGACGTCACGAATTTGACCCGGCGGTAAATGTAAGCATGCGCTTATTAAATTTGGGGAGTGAGTTTGACCCGACAGTAAATCAAGGCAGGCGCATATTACATGCCCGGCGGCTTCAAGGAAATACGGTAATAATAATGTAACTCTGTACAGCGAATATGGACATCGACATCAACATAATGATATTCCTAAGTAATTAAACAGGACAAATGGGAAAAAATTTAATAAAATACATTTTTTTTAAATCTTCTACTGGCAAACACATCATCAGCAGTTTCTCCATATACTCGTGGATAAATGTTCGCCGTCCAAAACATGATTTTTAACGGCCTTTATTGCGTGCTTCACTGTGGTCTTAATCGACGACTCCTGCTCCAAATTGCTCTGCCAAGTTGGAGACATGCACACTTTTGTCAATGATTTTTTTCTTGAATTCAATGATTGGCTTCCGCTTCTTCTTCTGAGAATTCTCCTTCTCACTCACCTCCTTTTGTTCCCATGTTTGGAAAGTTGTGTTAACCATCAATAGCAAGCAAGAAAATGTTTATGAAAATGTTCTGAGCGAGTGTCCAGACTTCGTATCGCCTAAAATAACTTTATATTGCCTTAAACACCTTCATAAAAGCCTTAAATAACCCCAAACTTCATATTGTCTTAAATAACCACAAACTTTATATTGCCTTAAATAAGTTCATCCATCCATCCATTTTTTCTTCCGCTTACCCGAGGTCGGGTCGTGGGGGCAGCAACCTAAGCAGAGAAGCCCAGACTTCCCTCTCCCAAGCCACTTCTGCAGCTCCTCCCGGGGGATCCCAATGCGTTCCCAGGCCAGCCGGGAGACAAAGTCTTCCCAACGTGTCCTGGATCTTCCCCGTGTTCCCCTCCCGGTCGAACGTGCCCTAAACACGCCCCTAAGGAGGCGTTCGGGTGGCATCCTGACCAAATGCTCGAACCACCTCATCTGGTTCCTCTCGATGTGGACGAGCAGCGGCTTTACTTTGAGCTCCTCCCGGATGACAGAGGTTCTCACTCTAAGGGAGAGCTTCACTACCCAGCAGACGAAACTCATTTCGGCCACTTGTGCCAGTGATCTTGTGCTTTCGGTCATAATCCAAAACTCATGACCATAGGTGAGGATGGGAACGTAGATCAACCGGTAAATTGAGAGCTTTGCCTTCCAGCTCAGCTCCTTCTTAACCATAACAGATCGATACAGTGTCCGCATTACTGAAGACCACACACTGATCCGCCTGTCAATCTCACTATCAACTCTTCCCTCACTCGCGAACAGGACTCCGAGATACTTGAACTCCTCCACTTGGGGCAAGATTTGTTCCCCAACCCGGAGATGGCACTCCACCCTTTTCTGGGCGAGAACCATGGACTCGGAATTGAGGTGCTGATTCTCATTCCAGTTGCTTCACACACTGCTGCGAACCGATCCAGTGAGAGCTGAAGGTCCTGGCCAGGTGAAGCCATCAGGACCACATCATCAGCAAAAAGCAGTGACTTAATTCTGCAGCCACCAAACCGGATCCCTTCAATGCCCTGATTGCACCCACAAATTATGTCCAGCAAAGTTATGATCAGAATCGGTGAAAAAAAAGCAGCCTCTGCAAAAAGCAGAGACCTAATTCTGTACCCACCAAACCGGATTCCTTCAATGCCCTGATTACGCCTACAAATTATGTTCATCAAAGTTATAATCGGAATCGATTAAAAAAAACAGCCTTGGCGGAGTCCAACCCTCACTGGAAACAGGTCCGACTTACTGCCGGCAATGCGGACCAAGCTCTGACACTGATCACACAGGGAGAAGACCGCCACAATCAGACAGTCCGACACCCCATACTCTCTGAGCAATCTCCACAGGACTTCCCGGGGGAGACGGTTGAATGCCTTCTCTAAGTCCACAAAGCACATGTAGACTTGTTGGGGAAACCCCAATGTACCCTGAAGGAACTTACCGAGAGTGTAGAGCTGGTCCACGGTTCCACGACCAGGACAAAAACCACACAGTTCCTCCTGAATCAGCCGCAGAAATAGGAGAGCCTACTACAGATTCTCCAGGCACTGCTTCCCCATAGGAAGACTTGTTGGTGGGATTGAGGAGGTCTTCGAAGTATTTAATCTACCGATCCACAACAACCGCAGTCGATGTCAGCAGAACTCCATCCGCACCAAACACTGTGCCAACAGTGCACTGCTTCCCCTTCCTGAGGCGGCCGTTGGTGGTCCAGAATTGCTTCAAAGCCGTCCGGAAGTTGTTTTCCATGGCTTTCCCAAATTTCTACCATGTCCGAGTTCTTCCCTCCGCGAAGTACACCGCTTGGCCTGTCTGTACCTGTCCGCTGCGTCCGGAGTCCTATGAGCCAAAAGAACCTGATAGGATTCCTTCTTCAGCTTGGCGACATCCCTCACCGCCGGTGTCCACTAACGGGTTCTCGGATTACCGCCACCACAGGCACCAACCACCTTGCAGCCACAGCTCAAATCGGCCGCCTCGGGTGGTATTTGAAACTCTCTCTGTCAGGAGACTCTGCTAGACGTTCTCAGCAGACCCTCACTATGCGTTTGGGCATGCCAGGTCGGTTTGGCATCTTCCCCCACCATTGAAGGTAACTCACCACCAGGTGGGGATTGGTAGAAAGCTTTCCCCATCTCTTCACCCAAGTGTTCAAAACATGAGACCACAAATCCAATGACGTTCCACTTACCAAGAGCTAGCTTATGTAGCCGAGGATAGGACCGCCAAGTGGCCTGCCTTCGACTACCGCCCAGCTCACTGTGCTCGCGACCTCTCTGGCCCCTCCCATGAGTGGAGAGCCCATTGGAGGGGGGACCCACGTTGCTTCTTTTGGTTATGCCCGGCCGGACCCCATCTGAGTCCTTAGTTTTTCTTTTTCAGCGAGGTCTTCGAGCTGTACTTTGTCGGATCCCTCACCTCGGACCTGTTTGTCTTGGTAGACCATATGGGCAACATAGCTCCTAGGATCATTGGGACACCCAACCTCTTCTACCATAATAAAGTGGCAGCTCAGAGAGGAGTAAATAACTTCATATTGCCTTAAATAACCCCAAACTTCTAATTGCCTTAAATAACCCCAAACTTCTAATTGCCTTAATCAGCTTCATATTGCCTTAAATAACTTCATATTGAATTAAATAACTTCATATTGCCTTAAATAACCCCAAACTTCATATTGCTTAAATAACTTCATATTGCCTTAAAATACTTTGTATTGCCTTAACTAACCCGAAACCACATTTTGCCTTAAATAACTTTGTATTGCCTTAAATAACCCCAAACTTCATATTGCCTTAAATAACCCCAAACCATATATTGCCTTAAATAACTTCATATTGTCTTTAACAACTTTATAATGCCTTAAATGGCATTATGAAGAGTTCTGCACGGGCTGCAGGCGGGCGAGGGAGGCCTGGCTAATGCCTACATACAGGGCATTGCAGTAGTTTAAACGATTCGAGATAAAGGCGTGGATTAATTTCTCGAGATCATGTCCTGATATGGCTATTTGGTGTAATTGATAAAAGCTTTTTTGAACGACGCTGCTGATTTGTTTTTTGAATTTAAAATCTTAGTCGAACTTTACCCCCAGGTTTGTGACCTAGTCGCTGAAATACGGGGTCAGAGTGCCGAGGTCAATGTTGGGGGAGGGAGAGCAACTTGGACCAAACAACATAACTTCTGTTTTGTCTTCATTTAGGCTTGGGAAGTTAGCTGAAAGCCAGGCTTTGATGTCGGGCAGGCAGTCAATGAGACGTTGAACCGTGTTATTTTGTGCCATGGGAAAATAGATCTGGCAATCATCGGCATAAAAATGAAATGCAATACCATACTTCCTAAAAACAGAACCAAGGGGGAGAAGGTAAAGCGCAAATAAGATTGGGGCAAGGATTGAGCCCTGGGGGACCCCGTGTGGTAAAGGAGCTGTGGAAGACATACAACTGTCTATTTTTACACAAAAACTCCTGTCGGCTAGGTACGACCGGAACCAGTTGAGGGCGGTGCCCATAATACCCACACAGTTCTCAAGGCGAGTGATTAAGGTGGCGTGGTCGACGGTGTCGAACGCAGCAGACAGATCTAAAAGCACCAGGACAAAAAATTTACCAGAATCAGTTGACAGCAGGATATCGTTAAAAACTTTTAGAAGCGCTGACTCTGTGCTGTGGAGGGCTTTAAAACCGGACTGGAACAGCCCAGTGATACCATTATCCTCTGAGAAGGGCAACAACTGACTGTAGACAACCTTCTCTAATATTTTGGAAATGTATGGAAGATTAGAGAAAGGTCTAAGGCAGGGGTCAGCAAGCCAAAATGTTGAAAGAGCCATATGGGACCAAAAATACAAAAACAAATCTGTCTGGAGCCGCAAAAAATTAAAAGCCATATTACATACAGATAGTGAGTGTCATGAGATATAAATTGAATTATGAGGACTTAAAGGAAACTAAATGAGCTCAAATAAAGCTACAAATGAGGCATAATGATGCACTATGTACATATAGCTAGCCTAAATGGAATGTTAGCATCTATTAGCTTACAGTCATGCAGTGACCAAATATGTCTAAATAGCACACTCCACATAAGTCAATAACATCAACAAAACTCACCTTTGTGCATTCACGCACAATAAGTTTGGTGGACAAAATGAAACAGAAAAAGAAGTGGCATAAATCACGTCTTAGAAAGTTGGAGAAAGTTATACAAGTAAACAAACAAGGGTAAATTCAAGGACCGCCAAAATTAGTAGGACAGTGAAGCATGTTTAATGCAAACATTGTGTTTTATAGCAATTAGGGAGGTTTGTGTCATGTTTGTCCTCCTACAGAAACCAAATTAAAAGAAAATATATGTTTTTTTTCCATCATCATTTCCATTTTTCATATATTTTTGAAAAAACTCCAGAGAGCCACTAGGGCGCCGCTAAAGAGCCGCATGCGGCTCCAGAGCCGCGGGTTGCCGACCCCTGGTCTAAGGTTACAGAGGAGGGAGGGGTCGAGGCAACAACTTCATATTGCCTTAAAAAAACTTCACATTTCCTTAAATATTTTAATATTGCCGTAAATAACCCCACACTTCATATTTTCTTAAATAATTCCATATTGCCTTAAGTAACCCCAAACTTCACATTGCCTTAAATAACCCCAAAATGTATATTGCCTTAAATAACATAATATTCCCTTAAATAACCCAAACAGATGAGCTCATGTGATGATAAATTGTCATGAAATACTGCACAGTGCACATCTACTCATATTGACCATTTTAAGTTGATAGAAAGAGCCAAATGTCTTATCAATCACTAAATCTCTTATCAATCCTAAAAGTGCTTGTCTGTGATTTAAAACCATCTTTGTACAAAAACCCACACCATGTATGGCTAAAACACATCAAACACAAATCAAAGGCCTACTGAAACCCACTACTACCGACCACGCAGTCTGATAGTTTATATATCAATAATGAAATATTAACTTTGCAACACATGCCAATACGGCCGGTTTAGTTTACTAAATGGCAATTTTAAATTTCCCGCGAGTTTCTTGTTGAAAACGTCGCTGAATGATGACGCGTGCGCCAACGTCACGGACTGTCAAGAAATATTAGCACTGCACCACTAGCGGCAAAAAGTCGTCTGCTTTAATCGCATAATTACACAGTATTCTGGACCTCTGTGTTGCTGAATCTTTTGCAATTTGTTCAATTAATAATGGAGACTATAAAGAACAATGCTGTTGGAGGAAAGCGGTGGATTGCATCTGTCTTTAGCACCGAGACACAGCCGGTGTTTCTTTGTTTGTTGTGAAGCAGAGCGGTCAAGCGAACATGTTTCCTCTACGTCAACCAGCATGTTTTTGGATAGGAAAATTGTGATATATATCTTACCGGAGACATCATTGGATTATTCGTCGTCCTGCAGCAGCTGTCAAAAAAGGCAGCTTTGAGATTGGCTCCTCGGCTTCTCTTTGAGACACTGCGTGTTCACCGCAGCCATCCGACCTCGGGGTATGTCTTTACAATCTTTACAATCTCACCAAAACACTATTAAAACAACAAGCAGATAAGGGATCTTCCAGAATTATCCTAGTAAATGTGTCTAATTACATCTGAAACGCTCACACTGCCGCCGCCTTTTTTTTTTTTTCCAGTCCTTCACTATCTATCCTAATCTTAATTCACTAATCTTTCATCTTCGCTCAAATCAATGGGGAAATTGTCGCTTTCTCGGTCCGAATTGCTCTTACTGCTGGTGGCTCCCATTATAAACAATCTGAGTATGTGTGGAGCCCTGCAACTCGTGACGTCACGTGCACATATTTCCGGTAAAAGCAGGGCTTTTTTATTAGCGACCAAAAGTTGTAAACTTTATCGTCAATGTTCTCTACTAAATCCTTTCAGCAAAAATATGGCAATATCGCGAAATGATCAAGTATGACACATAGAATGGACCTGCTTATCCCGTTTAAATAAGAAAATCTCATTTCAGTAGGCCTTTGAGGATACAAACAACACTCAATCTGCGACAATACTTCTTCTGTTAAAGTCTCTGACTTTCTTCTTCTTGTTCTCGCTGACAACAATAACAATTCCTCCTTTTGTTTGCCTTCAAGTAAATCTGGGCGGCGTCATCCCAGCACTCGTTCACACTCCTCCCAACACTGGACCACATCTTGCTGTGCGCCAAAATCCGTACAGTTGTTAGTACTCACTCACTCGCACGCCGCTGTGTTGTAAACAAAATGTCACGACTTATTTACATCTTTCATAAACACACAAGACTTGTGTTGTTTGGGAACAGTTGGTAATGCTTATGTGCAGTAAAACGTTTCATGGAGTCAACTCACTTTAGTGTGTGTTCCTAAATTTGTGTTCTAGATCTTAGATGAAGAGCGCAGTTAAGATTTTGGTTTACAGAGGAAAGAACTAAAAACTAAAGTTTTAGCCATTTTATTTTCTCAGCGCATACATTTGTCTAAATATGGCCAAAGACACACATTATTCCTGCACGTTGTCCTCATCACTAAAGGAAAAATCTAATCTGCTGGAGAGAATTCCACTGACATTTTCAAGTACCGTATTTTCCGGACTATAAAGTGCACTTAAAATCATTTGTTTCCCTCAAAACTCGACAGTGCACCTTATGACCCGGTGTGCCTAGTGTACGGAGGAATTATGCTTGCTTACCGACCTCAAATCTGTTTTACTTGCATACTTGCCAACCTTGAGAACTCCAAATTTGGGAGATGGAAATGTTTGTTGGGGGGTGCAGGGTTTGATGGTAGCGGGGGTGTATATTGTAGCGTCCCGGAGGAGTTAGTGATGCAAAGGGTTCTGGGTATTTGGTCTGGTGTGTTTATGTTGTGTTAAGGTGCGGATGTTCTCCCGAAATGTGTTTGGAGTGGTTTCACAGTGTGGCGCATATTTGTAACAGTGTTAGTTATTATATGACCACCCTCAGTGTGACCTGTATGGCTGTTGACCAAGTATGCATTGCATTAACTTATGTGTGTGGAAAAGCCGTTTGTATGGAGGAAAAGCAGACGTGGCGACAGGTTGTAGAGGACGTTAAAGGCAGTGCCTTTAAGGCACACCCCCAATATTGTTGTCCGGGTGGAAATCGGGAGAAATTCGGGAGAATGGTTGCCCTGGGAGATTTTCGGGAAGGGCACTGAAACCCGGGAGTCTCCCGGGATGGTTGACAAGTATGTTTACTTGGTACATGGTGAAATGATAAATGTGACCAGTCAAACATAAGGGATACGTGTAGACTGCAATACGATGGCAATCACACATAGGAGATACATGTAGACTGCAATATGACTCAAGTAAACAACACCAACAATTTATATGTTTCATTGAAAATATAGAACATAACACACAGAGCTCAAAAGTCAATCAAAATGTTTTAGTACGACTTTTGTAAGCTATGAAGCTGCACCGCTGGATGGATTGTACTGTGCTTTAACGTACAAGTGTTATTATGGTGTGTATATAAGGTAAGACATATTATCTGGCGTTTTGTTTCGCAATGTTATGCAAAATAATATTTTCTTATCTTCCGGTACCTGCTGATCTGTATTTGGATCTGCATAAGTCCTAAAAAATTGCACGCGTCCGCCTCTGTAGTCCGTGAGGAACCCATAGTAGATAAGCTTCTTCTTTTTCTCTTATCGTCTTGTTATGGGATATTCATGCTCCACTGTTGCCATTTCTAATATAAAGTAGTGTAAAGTTCTTACTTATCACTTATATCCGTCGGTAAACTCACCATTGAAGTGCTAAAACATACCGGTGTAGTGAGTTTTAATTATTCACCCCAGGAACTTTAGTTATTAGAGAGTCCCGGTGGGACATTTTTTTCACGGGGTACATTGTTGTTGTTTCCGGATGAGGAGATGCTGCTCCGTTATGAATTTAAGTAAAGTCTGAATGTCATTAAAACAGTTAGCTCCATCTTTTGACGCTTCTTCCACTCCCGTCCTTGCACGCTACACCATGACAACAAAGATGACGGGTAGAAGACGCTGCAGAAGGTGAGCCACGTAAAAAGGACCATCCACAAAACGCGGCATCCGGAAGCGACTGTCAGAAAGAGGCTTGAAGATGATATGTAAAACATAATCTATGCAACATTTTGACCAAATAACCACCATTACATGTTATGTAGACCAAAAGGAAGTGTTCTACATTTAGAAAAAAGAAATAATAGTATGACTCCTCTAATGCGCCCTATAATCCGGTGCGCCTTACATATGAAAAAAAATATCAAAAATAGACCATTAATCGGCAGTGCGCCTTATAATCCGGTGCGCCCTATGGTCCAGAAAATACGGTGTAATAGATGATAAAGTGAACTGGAAATCTCCTATTAAAAATATACAACATAACGGAGCAAGAAACACGTCAATAATGAACAAAAATCCCTCCATATTTTTTTACTACTCGCTAGTGTTACCACATCTGAGTTATTTTGCAGAAATGTGGGAAATAACTATAAAAGTACCTTAAATGCACTAAAAAGTGTTACAAAAAATATCAATTAGAATAATAAATAATGTTGGATATAGAAAACATGCAAATACTTTATTAATTGAAAACTATTAAAATTCAATGATTTGCAAACAGCTAAAATTATGTACAAATCAAAGTATAATATGCTTTCCAAGAATATTCACCAATTCTTCTCAACTAAGAAGGAGAAATATAACCTTAGGGAAAAACTAAATTAAAACATTTGTATGCATGTACGACACTTACAAGCTTTAGTATATTAGCATGTAGAATTAAATTATGGAATGAATAAAGAAAATAAATCAAACAAAGTATCGATATGATCCAATTTAGGAAACTGTTCAAACTCCCAGTGTTTTCAAAGTACAAAGAAGAAGAATTATGATAAACGTCATGAGTTATGATTTT
Organism: Nerophis ophidion; assembly: GCF_033978795.1. Classification (NCBI taxonomy): domain Eukaryota; kingdom Metazoa; phylum Chordata; class Actinopteri; order Syngnathiformes; family Syngnathidae; genus Nerophis; species Nerophis ophidion. Next base: position 44,879,304 of record NC_084620.1, read on the forward strand.
TTTTTTCCCCCGATGGAGAGAACTGCTGTATTTCGAACACATTGATGAAACTTGTGTACAAATTGAGAATAGGTGGCAAACATCTGTGTTCGTAATTGCTTCGAAGTGAAAACAGGGGAAGAGTAGATAAGACTTGTTTTTTCTTACTCCTTTTAGGACATGGTGTAAAATAAAATGAAAATATGTCAAATATGTGTTGATACTGCTCCAAAAACAAAACCCAAAACCAGTGAAGTTGGCACGTTGTGTAAATCGTAAATAAAAATAGAATACAATGATTTGCAAATCCAATAAGCGACATCAGCGTGTAAAGGATATCACTCAGGAACACTTCAGAAAACCACTGTCAGCAACTACAGTCGGTCGCTACATCTGTATGTGCAAGTTAAAACTGTACTATGCAAAATGAAAGCCATTTATCAACAACACCCAGAAAGGCCGCCGTCTTTTCAACCTATATTCAATTAAATGGACTGCAAAGACAAGATATTTAATGTTCGAACTGGTAAACTTTATTTTTTTGCAAATATGAACTCATTTGGAATTTTATCCCTGCAACATGTTTCAAAACAGCTGGCACACGTGGCAAAATAGAATGAGAAAGTTGAGGAATGGTCATTAAACACTTATTCAACATAGAATTCCCGTGACCTTCGATACCTCATCAAAAAGAGACATCAGTGTGTAAAAGGATATCACCACATGGGCTCAGGAACCCTTCAGAAAACCACTGTTGGTAACTACAGTCAGTCGCTACATTTGTAAGTGCAAGTTAAAACTGTACTATGCAAAACGAAAGCCATTTATCAACAACACCCAAAAACGCCGCCGGCTTCGCTGGGCCCGAGCTCATCTAAGATGGACCGAATCAAAGTGGTCTGACGAGTCCACATTTCAAATTGTTTTTGCCAACTCTGGACGTCGTGTCCCCCGGAACAAAGAGAAAAAGAACCGTCCGGATTTTTACAGGCGCAAAGTTCAAAAGCCAAAATCTGTGATGGTGTATTAGTGCCCAAGGCATGGGTAAGTTACACATCTGCGAGGGCACCATTAATGCTGAAAGGTTTTGGAGCAACATATTTTGCCATCCAAGCGACGTTATCAAGGACACCCCTGCTTATTTCAGCAAGACAATGCCAAGCCACGTGTTACAACAGCATGGCTTCATAGTAAAAGAATGCGGGTACTAGACTGGCCGGCCTGTAGTCCAGACCTGTCTCCCATTGAAAATGTGTGGTGCAATATGAAGCGTAAAATACCACAACTTAGACCCCAGATTGTTGAACAACTTAAGTTGTACATCAAGCAAGAATGGGAAAGAATTCAAACTGAAAAGATTCAAAAATGGGTCTCCTCAGTTCCCAAACGTTTACTGAGTGTTGTTAAAAGGAAAGGCCATGTAACAGTGGTAAAAATGCCCTTGTGCTATCTTTTTTTGCAATGTGTTGCTGCCATTAAATTTTAAGTTACCATATTTCCTTGAATAGCCGCAGGGGCGCTAATTAATTTAAAACCGCTTCTCACTCCTGCGCTTATTCAAGGCATGCTGTAAAATTAAGCAGGCACTAATAATTTTAAAACATCTTCTCACCCCTGCGCTTACCAATGGCATGCAGTAAAAAATTGAGTGTGATGTAAGGATACCATCATGAAAAGCACATTTAATAAAAAAAACGTTATTATGGTTATTATTTTCAGCACCGAAGGCTTGGAATAACCTACAATGGAATATTCAACTTAAAACCCTTGTTACATCAAATGAGTTTAACGCTTCTGTGAAAGGATTGCAGTCTACCTTGTCTGTATGCACATGATTCATATGAACAAGTTTTAATGTTGTAAATGTGATGTTTTATGTGTTGTTTACTGTTTTTAATGTAACGTTGCCGCTGCCCTCTTGGCCAGGTCTCCCTTGGAAAAGAGATCTTTGATATCAATGGGATTTTACCTGGTTATAAAGGCTATCGCTAAATAAAAAAATAAATGAAAAATGTTCTTACCTTTACTTATAAATTAAATCCATGCCAGCTCCTTCTGATCAATATAGAAGTATTCCTTATCTTTCTTCAATTTTAAAAAGTCTCTCAGAAAACTGCTATCAGACCGCTGCTATCAGTTAGCTCAGGTGTAGGCGACTTTCCCTCTCGTTCTGCTCCGTGGGTGATCTCTTTATCCCAGGACCACCAGGAAAGGACATGGCTTGAGCAGTTTGACTTTGTTAATTTTCCAATAAAACCTCAGTCCAGGTCTCTCTTCCGCTCGTTTGCCGGTATCTTGGGCACGGCTGCTACTGCTAGCGTGTCCTGCCTGTCTGTCATACTGTCGGCTCCACAGGGGGTACATGTATATTAATAAAACATAGCTGCTTACTGTTCTTTTTAACATACCGGTATTCAATCGATTGGACCTTAAATACTACTGAATAGCTCTTAATCTTCTTCCCTTTATGAGATTTCAAATTGTTGAAACTCCATTTTGAAAATGATGACAGGGGAAGTGTCACTCGTGACGTCACAAATTTGACCTGGCGGTAATAGTAAGCATGCGCTAATTATTTTGCGAAGGCAGGCGCATATTACATGCCCGGCGGCAATTCAAGGAATAAGGTAATCATTATTTGCAGAAAAAAACAACCAACAAAGTTTCTCAGTTTTTACATTAAATATCTTGTCTTTGTTGTCTATTCAATTGAATTTAAGTTGAAAAGGATTTGCCAATTATTGTATTTTGTTTTTATTTACGATTTGCAAAAAGTGCCAACTTCACTGGTTTTGTACATTACCACCAACAAGTTAAATAAATAAACAACTTCAAATTAGAATGATTTTACATTTTTCCCAGTCATATTAATATACATTATGTTGTTTTTGTCAGAACTTGGAGTAAGGAGAGAACCCAGATGCAGAGAGGAAGTTAAAAAATAAAACTTTTATTTTGAAACAACCTTTTACTTCCAATGCAAAAACTTTTTCACAAGAATAATCAACACGCGGAAAAAATAATTCCGAGGATAAACAATTAACTCAAAATCACTCCACAAAAATAAGGAAGAATACTAATCTAAGGAAATTCTAACAAAAAAAGGAATATCAATAAGAATAAACGAAAAGCGCTCCTACAGGAGGAAAAAAGACCAAATGACCTATAAATACACTAACTCTTAATAACAAAAAAAATCACTCAATCAATGAGGCAATAAATACGAAATTTGGAAAAACAAAAACTCACCAATTAGGTAGACAAAGGATAACCAAGGACGCTCGAAGGAGGAAAAAAGTAAACTCAAAATTACAGAAAAAACTGCTTGATCCAAAAAGGGGGAACCAGGAAAACAGGAGCAAGACAAGGAGGTATTCAAGGACAGGGACATGGACGCTAGAAAGGCACGATAGATGAGACAATCTGGCACAGGACAAAAGGAGGCGTGATCTTAAATAGGATATGAGAATGATGGGAAACAGGTGGAAACAATCAGGGATCAGGGATGACGTCAGACTGGTGACACAAGAGGAAGGGATAGTGATCTGAAACAAGAGGGTAGCATTTCAAAATAAAACACGTGAATCACAAGACAGAAAAACCAAGACAAGACTTCCCTCTTTTTTATTATTATGAACATATTTCTTTTTCTACATTTTAGCTGACCAGGGGGAGTACTGGCGCCTCCTCACCCCAGGCACCCACATAGTGACGGCCACGGCGCTGGGCTACACGCGTGCAACCAAGATGGTCCAGATCCCGCCCACAATGCACAGCGCGGGGCGAGTGGACTTCGTGTTGGAGAAGGTGGCGATGGAGCCTCTCCAGCTGCAGGAGGAGGAGGAGGAGGCGGCCGCCTACAACCGCTTCGACCCCAACAACCAGTACGAACGCTACATCCTGATGGCCGACATCAGCTCCGCCGGAGAGGAGCGTGTGGAGAAGCCCTGGTGGTGGAGCTACTTTGTCCTGCCAGGCGTGCCCTCTCCCACATGGTTGCTTAAAACCCACTAAATTGACCACTTTTTTCACCATCCTGCAACTCATTTCAGCGCTTACACGTCTCTTTCCTCCTCATTTTCCTTCTTCATATTTATAGTTGGCACATCCTTTGTATAAATGTAACATTACTCTGGTACGCTGTAATCAAGGTAGCTGGCCACTAGAGGGCGACAATATTCAACTTTTTGCTCAGATAGGGCCTTGTTTATGTGTTTTTTTTCCCCCCCTGTAAATACACATTTTTGATGACTTTTCATTCTCTGACTATTATTGAATGAATTCATCATTTAGGAAGAGTAATAATACAATTAATTATAGTAAAGAGGATAAAAATGTTAATGTTTATTAACATTTTTATCCTTTTTTACGAAGGAGGAGCTGAGCCGGAAGGCAAAGCTCTCAATTTACCGGTCGATCTACGTTCCTATCCTCACCTAGGGTCATAAGCTTCGGGTCATGACCGAAAGGATAAGATCACGGGTACAAGCGGCCGAAATGAGTTTCCTCCGCCGGGTGGCGGGTTTCTCCCTTAGAGATAGGTTGAGAAGCTCTGCCATCCGAGAGGAGCTCAAAGTAAAGCCGCTGCTCCTCCACATGGAGAGGAGTCAGATGAGGTGGCTCGGGCATCTGGTCAGGATGCCACCCGAACCCCTCCCTAGGGAGGTGTTTAGGGCACGTCCAACCGGTAGGAGGCCACGGGGAAGACCCAGGACACGTTGGGAAGACTATGTCTCGCGGCTGGCCTGGGAACGACTCGGGATTCTCCGGGAAGAGCTGGACGAAGTGGCTGGGGAGAGGGAAGCCTGGGCTTCCCTGCTTAGGCTGCTGCCCCAGTGACCGGTCCTCGGATAAGCGGAAGAAGATATATGGATGGATGGAAGGATAAAAATGTTAATGTTTATGTGGAGAGGCGGAGCCGGCAGTCCGACAGAGAGGCAGGGCACGCCGGAGCCCGGCCCAAGATGGCGGAGAGGAGGCAGGGACGGCGCTTGTGACGGCCTGAATGTCATTAAAACAGTTATCTCCATCTTTCGACACTTCTTCCACTCCCGTCCTTGCACGCCACACCGCTACAACAAAGACGACGGGCAGAAGACGCCGTCGAAGGTGAGCCACGTAAATAAGAAGCGACTGCCAGAAAGCGGCTTGAAGATGATCTGTAAAACATCATCTATGCAACATTTTGACCAAAGAACCACCATTACATGTTATGTAGACCACAAGGAAGTGTTTTAAATTTAGAAAATAATAACAATTTTTTGCCAATATTCTGATATTGTCCAACTCTTAGTTACCGATACCAATATCAACCGATACCGAAATATACAGTTGTGGAATAAACACATTCTTGTGGGTAATTTTCTTGTGATGCCCCGCTGGATGCATTAATCAATGCAACAAGGTTTTCCAAAATAAATCAACTCAAGTTATGGAAAAAAGTGCCAACATGGCACTGCCATATTTGTTATTGAAGTCACAAAGTGCTTTTTTTTTTTTAACATGCCTCAAAACAGCAGCTTGGAATTTGGGACATGCTCTCCCTGAGAGAGCATGAGGAGGTTGAGGTGGGCGGCGTTGGGTAGGGGGTAGCGGGGGTGTATATTGTAGCATCCTGGAAGAGTTAGTGTTGCAAAGGTTTCTGGGTATTTGTTCTGTTGTGTTTATGTTGTGTTACGGTGCGGATGTTCTCCCGAAATGTGTTAGTAATTCTTGTTTGGTGCGGGTTCACAGTGTGGCGCAAATTTGTAACAGTGTTAAAAGTTTTTCATACGGCCACCCTCAGTGTGACCTGTATGGCTGTTGACCAAGTATGTCGTGTGTGTGTGAAAAGCGGTTGATATTATGTGACTGGGCCGGCACGCAAAGGCAGTGCCTTTAAGGTTTATTGGCGCTCTGTACTTCTCCCTACGTCCGTGTACCACTCCGTACAGCGGTGTTTTAAAAAGTCATTAATTTTACTTTTTAAAACCGATACCGATAATTATCGGTATTACATTTTAAAGCATTTATCGGCCGATAATATCGTCAGTTCTATATTATCGGTAAATGGCAAATGGGTTATACTTATATAGCGCTTTTCTACATTCAAGGTACTCAAAGCGCTTTGACACTATTTTCACATTCACCCAGACATTCACTTACTGATGGAGGGAGCCGTCATGCAAGGCCCTAACCGCGACCCATCAGGAGCAAGGGTGAAGTGTCTTGCTCAAGGACACAACAGACGTGACGAGGTTGGTAGAAGGTGGGGATTGAACCAGGAACCCTCAGGTTGCTGGCAAGGCCACTCTCCCAACTGCGCCACGCCGTCCCCATCGGACATCTCTAATAATAATATGACTGCTTTAATGCGCCCCATAATCCGGTGCGCCTTATATATGAAAAAAGATGGAAAAGTGACCATTCATCGGCAGTGCGCCTGTTAGACTATTGATGTATATATTGTCAAAGTAACTTTAGTATGCTTAAAGTATGTTGCTTTAGTTATTAACTATTGTGCTATAGCTCAATAGGGGCGGTATAGCTCGGTTGGTAGAGCGGCCACGCCAGCAACTTGAGGGTTGCAGGTTCGATCCCCGCTTCTGTCACCCTAGTCACTGCCGTTGTGTCCTTGGGCAAGACACTTTACCCATCTGCTCCCAGTGCCACCCACACTGGTTTGAATGTAAAAATTATATATTGGGTTTCACTATGTAAAGCACTTTGAGTCACTAGAGAAAAAGCGCTATATAAATATAATTCACTTCACTAAAGTTAGAATTTTTCTTATCTATGCAAGGACAAAACTTCTTGTCTGAGGGGTGGCCTCAGCCGCAGATGTTATCTTTGTTTTAGCCCGCTAACAGCCAAGGACCTCAACAAAGATAAGATGACACCACACAGACGAGACAGAGACTTCAAGGACCTCAACCAAGATAAAACGACAACACAACACGAAGCGGGGACAAGGCGAATTCACAAGGCCCCCCAGCCCATTCCGTCACGTACTGTGCGTCTTGGACCTGCTTTGCATAGTATATGTGACCACTCCTTTTAGAGGCGGCCTCAGTGATCTTGACTATGGAACTCTGGATAAAAAGTGGGACGCGGGAGCTGAACCTTAGAGTGTAGGACGAGACTGTGACTAAGTGTGCAACGCCATGCGTTCTCCTCATGAGCTAAATTGAACTCTGTCTCCGCATGATTCCTTGCTTCTTGTCTGATTAATAGATGTCATCAGTGTTTGAATCTAACAGCGCCTTATAATCCGGTGCGCCCTATGGTCCGGCAAATATGATCAATCTATCCAGCAAATACGGGTAATCTTCATCAACAATATGATTTGCCTGAGTGGCTGGAAAGGAAATATTAAAATAATAATAATAATTAAAAATCGATTTAGGATTTTTTTGATTCGATCAGAAATCGTTGCAAATAAGAATCGTAATTCATCTGGAAATCAATTTTTGTGGGTCAGAGTGAACTTGGCAGTGATATTGATTAGGGGGTAACTCTCTTATCAGCGAGCTTCAGAGATCCAATTTTGAAGCCTCGCCACCGGTTGCAGTTTATTGTCGTACCCAGAACTCAGTGTTGCATTCAAGTCTGGAATAAACACATTTTCCTGGTCTAATGTAAGTCAGCCATCAACAAACAAAGGAAGGAAAGCTTGAGGGTTCTATTCGCTGTCACACCAGCAATATTGTGCTCTACCGGACTTAACTTGATCTTAGAATAACCCCCGCAGCCATTTTGGGAGGCTTGTCTGCTCCCATTTAATCCACTGCAATACCGCGCATGGAATTCAATGAAACGGAAAAAAGCACAACACAAATTCCTAATCCAATCTTGGCGACTGTTAGAGGTGTCTGTTTTTTTTTATTTTTACTACTTTCTGTGTTTTCCAGAATTACCAGTAGCGACTGTTGAGTCACATGACATTCCTGTCGTTATCGGTTGAGGTTTTAATTTTTAATTTTTAATTTAGCCTTTAATTAACCAGGTAAAATCCCATTGAGATCAAATATCTCTTTTCCAAGGGACACCTGCCAGCAGCAAGGAAGTTTACATTAAAGGGGAACATTATCACAATTTCTGAAGGGTTAAAACCAATACAAATCAATTCCCAGTGGCTTATTTTATTTTTCAAAGTTTTTCTCCAAATTTTACCCATCACGCAATATCCCGAAAAACGGCTTCAAAGTGCCTGATTTACACCAACGCTACATCCACCCGTCTATTGTCCTGTGACGTCACTGCGTGAAGCCACCAGAAAAAAACATGGCGTATAGGACAGAAAGATATAGCAAAGTAGCTCGGATTCAGACTCTGATTTCAGCGCCGTAAGCGATTCAACAGATTACGCATGTATTGAAATGGATGGTTGGAGTGTGGAGGCAGGTACCGAAATTGAAATTAAAGAAGAAACAGAAGCTTTTAAGCCATATCAAGACAGACAGCAGCACGGGAGGAAGCGCGGATGAATTCGGCGATTGCCTTCTAACCAACATTTGGTATGTATTTGTTTGGCATTAAATGTGTGTGGAGGGAAAGGCTGGATGCAAATATAGCTACAAATGAGGCATAATGATGCAATATGTACATACAGCTAGCCTAAATAGCATGTTAGCATCGATTAGCTTGCAGTCATGCCGTGACCAAATATGTCTGATTTGCACACTCCACATAAGTCAATAACATCAACAAAACTCACCTTTGTGATTTCTTTGACTTTAACGTTGGAAATGCATCTGCTTTGAGTGTCGCAGGATATCCACACATTCTTGCCATCTCCGTGCCATCTCTGTTGTAGCACAGCTGTCGTCGGTACAGTGTGCAGAACAAACGAGGGACTTTCGCATCTTTTGACCACTGTTGCAACTTGAAACCGTCTCTGTTCGTGTTGTTACACCCTCCGACAAAACACCGACGAGGCATGATGTCTACAAGGTACCGGAAAACAGTCGAAAAAACGGAAAATAACAGAGCTGATTTGACTTAGTGTGTGTAATGTGTGACGTCACGGGTGAAAAGTCGTTGCTCCGAGGCAAACAATTGAAAGGCGTTTGAATCGTCAAATTCACCCTTTCAGAGTTCGGAAATCGATTAAAAAACATATGGTCTTTTTTCTGCAACATCAAGGTATATATTGACGCTTACATAGGTCTAGCGATAATGTTCCCCTTTAAAAACAGTGAACAACACATAACATTTACAACATTAAAACTTGCTCACATAACACACGTGCATACAGACAAGGTCGACTGCAATCCTTTCACAGAAGCTTTAGATTGGATTGTATGTTTTTCCAAGCCTTCGGTGCTGAAAACCTAGATTCTTTCTTGGCCAATTCAGTTCTTACTTTGGGGACGACAAATTGCAGAACATTCATTGAACGAAGATTGTGACTTCCTTGTTTCTTTGTTAAAAGACAAGAAAGATAAGATGGAGTGATACCCAGAATGGTTTTGAAGATGAACACATACCAATGATTAAGGCGTCTAACCCATAAAGACGTCCATTAAACCATTGAGTATAACACACAATGGTGAGTAAGGGGAGCGCAGTTGGTGATGAATCTCAGTGACAGGGTGGCGGTGGCTCCTCCGCGGACTGGAAGGCAGTAGCAGACACCATTGGCACTGGAATCCAGCAGAGCAAACACCAGCTTCCAGTCAGGCATAACATCTCCTTCGTCAAAGCAGGGGGCAAACCACAGGCAGGACGTAAGGCCCCAAACGGACTGCTAGCCACAGCCCGTGACTTGCAGCTTCTGGTGGATCTTGGCAGACTACTGATGTTTCCAGAGCGAATAGCAAGGACATCACTGAGGTCAGACTTTGTCTTAACTTCTGACTCAATGAAGCATGTTGTGCTGCTGGAACTTACAGCCCTGCGAAGACCGGATGGAGGAAGCCCATGAGCGAAAGAAGGCCAAATACCTTGAGCTGGTAGAGGTGTGCAGAGAGAGCGGCTGGAGGGCCCGCTGTGAGCCTATAGAAGTGGACTGCAGGGGCTTTCTAGGGAAATCTGTGCATCAAGCATTCAGACTTCTTGGAATCAGAGGGTTGCTGGAGAAAAAAGCCACCAGAAATATCAGCGAGGCTGCTCAGAAAGCCTCAAGGTAGTTGTGGATCAAGAGGGCAGACAGATGGAGTAGTACGCTGCTTGAACACAAGCCGGGGCCTGACCAGCCCCGGTTGGGTCACCCAGGCGAGGGTGTCTAGAGATCAAAGACCCGAAACACCCAATGAACCTCGGTTCTTTACTGACGATGTATCCACGCTGCACCGCAAGGTGTTTCTCAAATCTAGTGCCCCGTGGTACAAACGATCCAGCTTGTGGAGACAACCAGCAGTAGCATTCATGTACAACACAAACACAAGATGCTCCCGTTAAAAAACGAAAAAACTGCAAATGTTACGATAATCAAATACTACTCTTCGCCTATAGCTCTGAAGACAGCAATAACCCAACTCGATGAAAGAAACAACAGAGTCCGATTGCCCTAAAGGGCTATCTTTCTATCGCTAGCTAGCTGCTAAGCTTGTCAAAGCTAAACTAGTCCCGGTCTGAAGTTACTGCTCTCCGATGACAGCAAGAACTCGACTCGTTGAAAGAAACAACGTGAGTATGGCTCCCTGCTCTTTGTGCACCGTTCTCATAGATAGATCGGGCCTACTTCAGGATCGTGTCCGCCATTTAGAATTGAGTCATCTTGTAACTTTAGACGCCGTGGACATGTTTGTTAGGTTAGCTGTAGCGAGCTGACTAGCCCAGCTTGTAGCAGCCCCAAGCGGCCTACAAGCCATAATACATTTAGCCCTTTGGCTAGTCCTAGACCCCAGTCTACCAGAAACCACATCTTAGTCATAGGGGACTCCATCACCCGGAACATACAGCTTAGAAAAACAGCCATAATTAGGTGTATTCCTGGGGCCAGAGCACCCGACATTGAAACTAGTCTTAGGGAGCTAACTCACAACAGGCCTAGTAAACACGTACGACAGGCTAATTGCACCACCAGCTACCCGAACATAGTTGTATACGTCGGTTCCAATGACACTAGCAAGAGACAGTCAAAGATTACAAGGGTCCGGCTAGTTTTTTGTAGAGAACAAGGTGTAACATTTATATGTCACCAAGATGGCGGCGCCCGGACGGGCTGCGCTCTCGAGGAGATCCTGCTAAAGATGGAACATTTGGCAGAAATACCGGACAATTCCACAAACTTTATGGCTGGCTCACATCGTGGTCACTCCGTGATCACGTACGACCGCCAAACACTTCTGGATGTGGACACATCGGGCCGTTTTGGACTGATAGACGCGGGCGTGCTAAACATGCTAACTAGCATGAGAATACATCGGCGGCTACATCCAGCGGCCTGTGAAGCAGGGGAGTCTAGTAGCAGCGGGGGCAGTCTACGGAGCAGACGCCAGCGGTGTGATCGGAAACGCGGATGCCGAGCGGGGCTAAAAACAAAGCAGAAGGCTAATCCCCACAGAACACCACTTTCCTCCATCCCGAAGACGGATTTAGATGGAAAATGCGAGACTACTGGTCTGGGTAAGGAGTCTGTTAAATTAGAACAAGTTTTTTCTACTTTGAGTGTTTCAGAGTTAGACATTTGTTTTACTGAGGTGGCTAACTATGATGCGTGCAGTTTATCAAAGCAACAAACAAACAATCGGAAAATCCCCGTTACTGAGGTGGCTAACCATGATGCGTGCAGTTTATCAAAGCAACAATCAAACAATCGGAAAATTCCTGTCGTATCAATTCCTAGATATGGTCGTAACTATACTAAATGCACTGGGCATAATAAACACAACATTATTAATATTGCTACTACGGATAATTTGATCAAAAACTCCCTAAAACAGCCCACTACCTATAATATAGGTTTTTTAAACATAAGATCATTGTCTCCTAAAACGTTGTTAGTTAATGATATTATCAGAGACAACAATCTTAACATCATCGGTCTCAGCGAAACCTGGCTTAAACCAAACGACTTTTTTGCGCTAAATGAGGCATGTCCTCCTAACTTTACACATGCGCATATTGCCCGTCCGCTCAAAAGGGGTGGGGGGGTTGCACTAATATACAACGAAAACTTTAACCTTAGTCCTAACATAAATAATAAATATAAATCGTTTGAGGTGCTTACTATGAGGTCTGTCACACCGCTGCCTCTACACCTGGCTGTTATCTACCGCCCCCCAGGGCCCTATTCGGACTTTATTAATGAATTCTCAGAGTTCGTTGCTGATCTAGTGACACACGCCGATAATATAATCATAATGGGGGACTTTAATATCCATATGAATACCCCATCGGACCCACCGTGCGTAGCGCTCCAGACTGTAATTGATAGCTGTGGTCTCACACAAATAATAAATGAACCCACGCATCGCAACGGTAATACGATAGACCTAGTGCTTGTCAGGGGCATCACCGTTTCCAAAGTTACGATACTCCCGTATACTAAAGTATTGTCTGATCATTACCTTATAAAATTCGAGGTTCAGACGCATGTTCGTCAAACTAATAATAATAATAACTGCTATAGCAGCCGCAACATTAATACAGCCACAACGACAACTCTTGCTGACCTACTGCCCTCGGTAATGGCACCATTCCCAAAGTATGTGGGCTCTATTGATAACCTCAATAACAACTTTAACGACGCCCTGCGCGAAACCATTGATAACATAGCACCGCTAAAGTTAAAAAAGGCTCCAAAAAAGCGCACCCCGTGGTTTACAGAAGAAACTAGAGCTCAGAAATTATTATGTAGAAAGCTGGAACGCAAATGGCGCACGACTAAACTTGAGGTGCACCATCAAGCATGGAGTGATGGTTTAATAACTTATAAACGCATGCTTACCTTAGCTAAAGCTAAATATTACTCAAATCTCATCCACCGTAATAAAAACGATCCTAAATTTTTGTTTAGTACGGTAGCATCGCTAACCCAACAAGGGACTCCTTCCAGTAGCTCAACCCACTCCGCTGATGACTTTATGCAATTCTTTAGTAAGAAAATTGAAGTCATTAGAAAGGAGATTAAAGACAATGCGTCCCAGCTACAACGGGGTTCTATTAACACTGACACGATTGTATATACGGCGGATACTACCCTCCAAAATACTTTCTCTCGTTTTGAGGAAATAACATTAGAGGAATTGTTACAACGTGTAAATGGAATAAAACAGACAACATGTTTACTTGACCCTCTTCCTGGGAAACTGATCAAGGAGCTCTTTGTATTATTAGGTCCATCAGTGCTAAATATTATAAACTTATCACTCTCCTCGGGCACTGTTCCCCTAGCATTCAAAAAAGCGGTTATTCATCCTCTTCTTAAAAGACCTAACCTCGATCCTGACCTCATGGTAAATTACCGACCGGTGTCTCACCTTCCCTTTATTTCAAAAATCCTCGAAAAAATTGTTGCGGAGCAGTTAAATGAACACTTAGCGTCTAACAATCTATGTGAAACCTTTCAATCCGGTTTCAGGGCAAATCACTCCACGGAGACAGCCCTCGCAAAAATGACTAATGATCTATTGCTAACGATGGATTCTGATGCGTCATCTATGTTGCTGCTCCTCGATCGTAGCGCTGCTTTCGATACCGTCGATCATAACATTTTATTAGAACGTATCAAAACACGAATTGGTATGTCAGACTTAGCCCTGTCTTGGTTTAACTCTTATCTTACTGATAGGATGCAGTGTGTCTCCCATAACAATGTGACCTCGGACTACGTTAAGGTAACGTGTGGAGTTCCCCAGGGTTCGGTCCTTGGCCCTGCACTCTTCAGCATCTACATGCTGCCGCTAGGTGACATCATACGCAAATACGGTATTAGCTTTCACTGTTATGCTGATGACACCCAACTCTACATGCCCCTAAAGCTGACCAACACGCCGGATTGTAGTCAGCTGGAGGCATGTCTTAATGAAATTAAACAATGGATGTCCGCTAACTTTTTGCAACTCAACGCCAAAAAAACGGAAATGCTGATTATCGGTCCTGCTAGACACCGAACTCTATTTAATAATACAACTCTAACATTTGACAACCAAACAATTAAACAAGGCGACACGGTAAAGAATCTGGGTGTTATCTTCGACCCAACTCTCTCCTTTGAGGCACACATTAAAAGCGTTACTAAAACGGCCTTCTTTCATCTCCGTAATATCGCTAAAATTCGCTCCATTCTGTCCACTAAAGACGCTGAGATCATTATCCATGCGTTTGTTACGTCTCGCCTCGACTACTGTAACGTATTATTTTCGGGTCTCCCCATGTCTAGCATTAAAAGATTACAGTTGGTACAAAATGCGGCTGCTAGACTTTTGACAAGAACAAGAAAGTTTGATCACATCACGCCTGTACTGGCTCACCTGCACTGGCTTCCTGTGCACTTAAGATGTGACTTTAAGGTTTTACTACTTACGTATAAAATACTACACGGTCTAGCTCCATCTTATCTTGCCGATTGTATTGTACCATATGTCCCGGCAAGAAATCTGCGTTCAAAGGACTCCGGCTTATTAGTGATTCCCAAAGCCCAAAAAAAGTCTGCGGGCTATAGAGCATTTTCCGTTCGGGCTCCAGTACTCTGGAATGCCCTCCCGGTAACAGTTCGCGATGCCACCTCAGTAGAAGCATTTAAGTCTCACCTTAAAACTCATTTGTATACTCTAGCCTTTAAATAGACTCCCTTTTTAGACCAGTTGATCTGCCGTTTCTTTTCTTTTTCTTCTATGTCCCACTCTCCCGTGTGGAGGGGGTCCGGTCCGATCCGGTGGCCATGTACTGCTCGCCTGTGTATCGGCTGGGGACATCTCTGCGCTGCTGGTCCGCCTACGCCTGGGATGGTTTCCTGCTGGCTCCGCTGTGAACGGGACTCTCGCTGCTGTGTCTTGGATCCTCTTTGGACTGGACTCTCGCGACTGTGTTGTATCCATTGTGGATTGAACTTTCAGTATCATGTTAGATCCGCTCGACATCCATTGCTTTCCTCCTCTCTAAGGTTCTCATAGTCATCATTGTCACCGACGTCCCACTGGGTGTGAGTTTTCCTACCGAGGATGTCGTGGTGGTTTGTGCAGCCCTTTGAGACACTAGTGATTTAGGGCTATATAAGTAAACATTGATTGATTGATTGATTGATATACTGAGCTTGCTGAGGAAGGACGGCCTTCACCTTAACTGGGAAGGCGCCATCACTCTTCCTAGAAAAATAGATTACTGTTTGAGTCACACTTGACTAACGACAGTAGAGCAAGCTAGGACACAGGCAATTACAGTGTCTGTTAGTCTAGGTGATGAGTCAGTTTAGCTAGGCTGGAAAATTCTTGCACACATAGCATTTCTCGTAGAATAATACAAACCCCGTTTCCATATAAGTGGGGAAATTGTGTTAGATGTAAATATAAACAGAATACAATGATTTGCAAATCATTTTCAACCCATATTCAGTTGAATATGCTACAAAGAAAACATATTTGATGTTGAAACTGATAAACATCTTTTTGTGTGCAAATAATCATTAACTTTAGAATTTGATGCCAGCAACACGCGATAAAGAAGTTGGGAAATGTGGCAATACATACTGATAAAGTTAAGGAATGCTCATCAAACACTTATTTGGAAAATCCCACAGGTGTGCAGACTAATTGGGAACAGGTGGGTGCCATGATTGGGTATAAAAGCAGCTTCCATGAAATGCTAAGTATTTCAAAAACAAGGATGGGTTGAGGGTCACCACTTTGTAAGCAAATTGTCGAACACTTTTAGAACAACACTTCTCAACGAGCTATTGCAAGGAATTTATGGATTTTACCATCTACGGTCCGTAAAATCATTAAAAAATTCAGAGAATCTGGAGAAATCACTGCACGTAAGCAATGATATTACGTACTTTGTATCCCTCAGGCGGTACTGCATCAAAAACCGACATCAGTGTGTAAAGGATATCACCACATGGGCTCAGGACCACTTCATTAAACCACTGTCAGTAACTACAGTTGGTCGTTTCATCTGTAAGTGCAAGTTAAAACTCTACTATGCAAAGCCAAACCCATTTATCAACAATATCCTGAAATGCCGCAGGCTTGGCTGGAACCGAGCTCACCTAAGATGGACTGATGCAAAGTGGAAAGGTGTTCTGTGGTCTGACGAGTCCACATTTCAAATTATATTGTGAAACAGAGGACATGGTGTCCTCCAGAACAAAAATGAAAATAACTACTTGGATTGTTATAGGCGCAAAGTTCAAAAGCCAGCATCTGTGATGGTATGGGGGTTTATTAGTGCCCAAGGCATGGGTAACTTACATATCTGTGAAGGCACCATTAATGCTGAAAGGTCCATACAGGTTTTGGAGCAACATATGTTGTCATCCAAGTAACGTTATCATGGACGTCCCTGCTTATTTCAGCAAGACAAGTGTTACAACAGCGTGGGTTTGTAAAAAAAGAGTGCGGGTACTTTCCTGGCCCGCCTGCAGTCCAGACATGTCTCCCATCGAAAATGTGTGGCGCATAATGAAGCGTAAAATACGACAGCGAAGACCGCGGACTGTTGAACGACTGAAGCTCTACATAAAACAAGAATGGGAAAGAATTCCACTTTCAAAGCTTCAACAATTAGTTTCCTCAGTTCCCAAACGTTTATTGAGTGATGTTTAAAGAAAATGTGATGTAACACAGTGGTGAACATGCCCTTTCCCAACTACTTTGGCACGTGTTGCAGCCATGAAATCCTAAGTTAATTATTATTTGCAAAAAAAAAAATAACGTTTTTGAGTTTGAACATCAAATATCTTGTCTTTGTAGTGCATTCAACTGAATATGGGTTGAAAATGATTTGCAAATCATTGTATTCCGTTTATATTTACATCTAACACAATTTCCAACTAATATGGAAACAGGGTTTCCATATTTCCTAACGTCCTTGGTCTCAGTAAGACTTGGCTAAAACCAGATGGATTTTTCCCGCTTAACGATGCATCTCCTCCAAACTATACAAGTCCACATATTGCGCGTCCCCTTAAAAGAGGCAGTGGGGCAAGGAAGTAGGTTTGATTTTGAGATTGGTGGGGACACAAAAGTGCTCCAAGGCAGCACTCTGAAAGTTAACTTTTTTTTTTTTTACATTAGCAATCATAATTTCACGTCATGCAGATGTTATAGGGTAAAGCAACTAAAATGAAAGCAAAGGAGACAACTTCGAAGAGTTCTCATCTTTAATATTTAGTGTAGGGCTGTAGTGCAACTGTGCATCATACTGTCAATTAACATAGCCTACTGTCCATCAACAACATCAGAAATACATTCATGCAATACAACATTGTAAATAAACAAAAATGAACTGTAATAATCTTTTCCCCAAGTTGTGTTTAAATCACTCACAATTTGTCCCTTCATCTACTTCTTTCTATTGTTGCTTTTGTACATAAATGTGTTTGTCACTAATACTCAAAAACAAGCAGATTATTGTCCACTGGTTGTTCCTATTTGAAAGAGCCAAACACATGCTTCTGCCGGTCTGTAACAGAAATGAACTGCTGGCAGATTTCTCTCAGGTCAGTATTGTCCAGTTTTCCCTGATGGACATGGCACACAGCAAGATTGTTCAGTCTTTCGTGAGCACGGCTACTATTCTAAAGCCTTATCACAGCGTAGGCTATCACTCCGCCTCAGGCACGCATGACTGGTATGAATGGAAGTTGTTGTCATGTATCCATGACAACGGACTCTTGCAGTCCGTAGTAAAAGACAGCTGATGTTTTTACTATGTTAAAAAATTAACTAAAGTAGTTGAATTCTCATGTTAAAGTTAACTTTCACCTCCGGGGAGGGTTAACAATGGTAAAGGGGACTGAGCATTGACTTTCACCTGAAAAAAAGCGGAGGAAAAGAATAGATGCAGTGCTAATTTGGAGCTAACTTCTGGATAGGTGGGACTATTTTTTCCACAGTGAGGCTATTTTATTGAATAGTATGTATTTTTGGTTGAATAAAACTACATTAAATTGATTGAGTATTCCTATTTCATAATGCCTTTATTTGTAACAGTTTATGAAAGCAATATATCACTCCAGTCCATGGTATATGCTCATTATAGCACTCTAAGGGGCGTGACTGGAGTGATATATTGTTGAATTATTCAATATTGTTGAGCCTCTATACACCCTTGAAGTATCAATCAATCAATCAATCAATGTTTACTTATAAAGCCCTAAATCACAAACCACTACGACATCCTCGGTAGGCCCACATAAGGGCAAGGAAAACTCACACCCAGTGGGATGTCGGTGACAATGATGACCCAGTGGGACGTCGGTGATAATGATGACTATGAGAACCTTGGAGAGGAGGAAAGCAATGGATGTCGAGCAGGTCTAACATGATACTGTGAAAGTTCAATCCATAATGGATTCACACAGTGGCGAGAGTCCAGTCCAAAGCGGATCCGACACAGCAGCGAGAGTCCCGTTCACAGCGGAGCCAGCAGGAAAACATCCTAAGCGGAGGCGGATCAGCAGCGCAGAGATGTCCCCAGCCGATACACAGGCAAGCAGTACATGGCCACCGGATCGGACCGGACCCCCTCCACAAGGGAGAGTGGGACATAGGAGAAAAAAGAAAAGAAACGGCAGATGAACTGGTCTAAAAAGGGAGTCTATTTAAAGGCTACAGTTTACAAATGAGTTTTAAGGTGAGACTTAAATGCTTCTACTGAGGTGGCATCTCGAACTGTTACCGGGAGGGCATTCCAGAGTACTGGAGCCCGAAATGAAAACGCTCTATAGCCCGGAGATTTTTTTGGGGGCTTTGGGAATCACTAATAAGCTGGAGTCCTTTGAACGCAGATTTCTTGCCGGGACATATGGTACAATACAATCGGCAAGATAGGATGGAGCTAGACCGTGTAGTATTTTATATGTAAGTAGTAAAACCTTAAAGTCACATCTTAAGTGGACAGGAAGCCAGTGCAGGTGAGCCAGTACAGGCGTAATGTGATCAAACTTTCTTGTTCTTGTCAAAAGTCTAGCAGCCGCATTTTGTACCAACTGTAATCTTTTAATGCTAGACATGGGGAGACCCGAAAATAATATGTTACAGTAGTCGAGGCGAGACGTAACAAACGCATGGATAATGATCTCAGCGTCTTTAGTGGACAGAATGGAGCGAATTTTAGCGATATTACGGAGATGAAAGAAGGCCGTTTTAGTAACGCTTTTAATGTGTGACTCAAAGGAGAGAGTTGGGTCGAAGATAATACCCAGATTATTTACCGTGTCGCATTGTTTAATTGTTTGGTTGTCAAATGTTAAAGTTGTATTATTAAATAGAGGTCAGTGTCTAGCAGGACCGATAATCAGTATTTCCGTTTTTTTGGCGTTGAGTTGCAAAAAGTTAGCGGACATCCATTGTTTAATTTCATTAAGACACGCCTCCAGCTGACTACAATCCGGCCTGTTGGTCAGCTTTAGGGGCATGTAGAGTTGGGTGTCATCAGCATAACAGTGAAAGCTAACACCGTATTTGCGTATGATGTCACCTAGTGGCAGCATGTAGATGCTGAAGAGTGCAGGGCCAAGGACTGAACCCTGGGGAACTCCACATGTTACCTTAGCGTAGTCCGAGGTCACATTGTTATGGGAGGCGCACTGCATCCTATCAGTAAGATAAAAGTTAAACCAAGACAGGGCTAAGTCTGACATACCAATTCGTGTTTTTATACGTTCTAATAAAATATTATGATCGACGGTATCGAAAGCAGCGCTAAGATCGAGGAGCAGCAACATAGATGACGCATCAGAATCCATCGTTAGCAATAGATCATTAGTCATTTTTGCGAGGGCTGTCTCCGTAGAGTGATTTGCCCTGAAACCGGATTGAAAGGTTTCACATAGATTGTTAGACGCTAAGTGTTCATTTAACTGCTCCGCAACAATTTTTTCAAGGATTTTTGAAATAAATGGAAGGTGAGACACCGGTCGGTAGTTTACCATGAGGTCAGGATCGAGGTTAGGTCTTTTAAGAAGAGGATGAATAACCGCTTTTTTGAATGCTAGGGGAACAGTGCCCAAGGAAAGTGATAAGTTTATAATATTTAGCACTGATGGACCTAATTATACAAAGAGCTCCTTGATCAGTTTCCCAGGAAGAGGGTCAAGTAAACATGTTGTTTGTTTTATTTTATTTAAACGTTGTAACAATTCCTCTAATGTTATTTCCTCAAAACGAGAGAAACTATTTTGGAGGGCAATATTCGCCGTATAAACAGTCGTATCTGTGTTAATAGAACCCCGTTGTAGCTGAGACGCATTGTCTTTAATCTCCTTTCTAATGACTTCAATTTTCTTACTAAAGAATTGCATAAAGTCATCAGCTGAGTGGGTGGAGCTACTGGACGGGGTCCCTTGTTGGGTTAGCGATGCTACCGTACTAAACAAAAATTTGGGAACGTTTTTATTACGGTGGATGAGATTTGAGTAATATTTAGCTTTACCTAAGGTAAGCATGCGTTTATAAGTTATTAAACCCTCCATGCTTGATGGTGCACCTCAAGTTTAGTCGTGCGCCATTTGCGTTCCAGCTTTCTACATAATCATTTCTGAGCTCTAGTTTCTTCTGTAAACCACGGGGTACGCTTTTTTGGAACCTTTTTTAACTTTAGCGGTGCTATGTTATCAATGGTTTCGCGCAGGGCGTCGTTAAAGTTGTTAATGAGGTTATCAATAGAGCCCACATACTTTGGGAATGGTGCCATTACCGAGGGCAGTAGGTCAGCAAAAGTTGTCGTTGTGGCCGTATTAATGTTGCGGCTGCTATAGCAGTTATTATTATTATTAGTTTGACGAACATGCGTCTGAACCTCGAATTTTATAAGGTAATGATCGGACAATACTTTAGTATACGGAATACTTTAGTATACGGAAGTATCGTAACTTTAGAAACGGTGATACCCCTGACAAGCACTAGGTCTATCGTATTACCGTTGCGATGCGTGGGTTCATTTATTATTTGTGTAAGACCACAGCTATCAATTATAGTCTGGAGCGCTACGCACGGTGGGTCCGATGGGGTATTCATATGGATATTAAAGTCCCCCATTATGATTATATTATCGGCGTGCGTCACTAGATCAGCAAGGAACTCTGAGAATTCATTGATAAAGTCCGGATAGGGCCCTGGGGGGCGGTATATAACAGCCAGGTGTAGAGGCAGCAGTGTGACAGACCTCATAGTAAGCACCTCAAACGATTTATATTTATTATTTATGTTAGGACTAAGGTTAAAGTTTTCGTTGTATATTAGTGCGACCCCTCCACCCCTTTTAAGGGGACGGGCAATGTGCGCGTATGTAAAGTTAGGAGGACATGCCTCATTTAGCGCAAAAAAGTCGTTTGGTTTAAGCCAGGTTTAGCTGAGACCGATGACGTTAAGATTGTTGTCTCTAATGATATCATTAACTAACAACGTTTTGGGAGACAATGATCTTATGTCTAAAAAACCTATATTATAGGTAGTGGGCTGTTTTAGGGATTTTTTGATCAAATTATCCGCAGTAGCAATATTAATAATGTTGTGTTTATTATGCCCAGTGCATTTAGTATAATTACGACCATATCTAGGAATTGATACGACGGGAATTTTCCGATTGCTTGTTTGTTGCTTTGATAAACTGCACGCATCATACTTTGCCACCTCAGTAGAACACATGTCCAACTCTGAAACAATCAAAGCAGAAAAAACGTGTTCTAACTTAACTGACTCCTTACCCAGACCAGTAGTCTCGCATCTTCCATTTAAATCCGGCTTCAGGATGGAGGGGAGTGGTGTTCTGTGGGGATTAGCCTTCTGCTTTGTTTTTAGCCCCGCTCGGCATCCGCGTTTCCGATCACACCGCTGGCGTCTGCTCCGTAGACGGCCCGCGCTGCTACTATACTCCCCTGCTTCACAGGCCGCTGGATGTAGCCGCCGAAGTAGTCCCGTGCTAGTTAGCAGGTCTAGCAAGCACGCGTCTATCAGTCCAAAACGGCCCGATATGTCCACATCCAGAAGTGTCTGGCGATCGTAAGTGATCATGTAGTGACCACGATGTAACTTACAGTTTGACTCCTAAAGAAGTCTCTTATATCCAGTTTTCTTTTCATTGACATCCTTCAAAACCTACAGCACACACGCACGTCCGGTCGCTAGCAACTAGCATGTAAGCTAGCTTTTACAGCTTTTGACAGCGGGGACAGCCAATCACACTAAAGTTAGCATGAAACTGGCAACCAATCAGGGGGCGATATTTAGGTTAGAGGCGGGACTTCTAGCAGAGACCGACATTTAACCCTTTCTGTGCCATAATCATTGACTAAACATTACGGGCAGCGCTTGAATTGATAGTGACTACACAGTAGCGGCTGGATATTGGTAGAGACGTGTCCCTAGCGTCCCTACCCAATTCTACGCCCTTGCAGTGGGGTCACGCTAATCCAAAAAAAAAAACTTTAACCTTACCCCTAACCTAAGTAATAAATATAGATAATTTGAGTTGCTTACGATGAGGTCTGTCACACCGCTACCTCTCCATCTGGCTATCTATCGCCCCTGGGCCCTATTCAGACTTCATCAGTGAATTTTCAGAGTTTGTCACTGATCTAGTGACACACGCAGATAATGTAATTATAATGGGTGATTTAATGAAAAAAGTTTTCCAGTTCAAACGTTGAGTGCCCTGTCTTTGCAGTCTATTCAATTGAATATAGGGTGAAAAGGATTTGCAAATCCTTGTATTTTGTTTTGTATTTACGATTCACACAACGTGCCAACTTCACTGGTTTTGGGTCTTTTACATTATAATCGTCCGGATAGTCATCTAGGATAGGCTCCAACTCACCAGTGACCCTCATGAGAAAAACAAATGGATTGATGGACAGAAAAAACAGTATTATGCCATAAATAGGAAATCTAAGATAGAAAATACAAATTGTAAAAAGAAAATCTGAGCGCATATAACTGAATTCAAGCAATGGTGGTGGCTATAATAATCAATTATTTTATTAGTTGAGTGTTAAAAACATTTGTATTATTATAACAGAACACGTTATCACAACTGCAGTATAGAATATGATTTGTCCAGGAGAAGCCCCATCCTCACGGCTGGTTAGTCGGATTAGCTCTTGTTGTTTCCAGCTGGTGTTTTAAACCAGGCGTACCACAGGGGGGGCCACCACTCCAAACTAACTCCACTTAGCTGTGAAGTTATCCATGCAAAAAGTAAGCAAACATCCCATCTGTTAGTATCATCGCAGAGCAGCCTACAGTACTTTCTCAAGGCGGAGTTACCGAGAAAGAAAAATCCAAACAAGCGCACTTTTGTTTTTTGGACACAATTAGCTCATGCACAAAAGCTGTCATGTTGGTAAGTACAACTTCCTATGAGACGGGGGAAACGATTCCGGCAGCTCAGTGCTGGCTGTAACCTGGAATACGGCATTCTTCATTTGTCCCGACGCAAGCCGCCACATTTAGTCGCGCCTTTGGCCACGAGGCGTTAAGTGCCGTGTTCACTCTTTTTTCTGAAGTGCAGTGGGAGTTGGCCCACACTACGAACCACTTAGCCTGCTGCACCTTTAAGTTCATAGAAAGTTGTCAAGTTATGCCATTATACGTTTGTTTTATTATAGATTGAAATACGAAACCCCAAACCAGGGAAGTTGGCACATTGAGTAAATCGTAAATAAAAACAGAAAACAATGATTTGCAATTCCTTTTCAACGTATATTCAATTCAATAGATTAAACCACAAGATATTTAATGTCCGAACTGGTAAACTTTGTTGTTGTTTTTTTGCAAATATTAGCTCATTTGGAATTTGAAACATTTTTCAAAAAAGCTGGCACAAGTGGCAAAAAAGACAGAGAATGTTGAGGAATGCTCATCTAACACGTATTTAGAACATCTCACAGGTGAACAGGCTAATTGGGAACAGGTGGGTGTCATGATTGGGTATAAAAGCAGCTTCCATGAAATGCTCAGTCATTCACAAACAAGGATGGGGCGAGGATCACCACTTTGTGAACAAATATGCGAGCAAATTGTCAATGATATTACAGAGATTCGATTACTCACACGCATACTTGCCAACCCTCCTGGATTTTCCGGGAGACTCACGAAATTCAGCGCCTCTACCGAAAACCTCCCGGAAGAAATTTTCTCCCGAAAATCTCCCCAAATTCAGCTGGAACTGGAGGCCACGCCCCCTCCAGCTCAAACATGTACAGTTCGAAGCTTGAAAAGGAGGATTGCAGGCGGATCTGACGGCATTTAAAGTCCTTTTTAAAAACGGCTGCTAATCCTCCTCCTTTTCGACCGGACGACCGCGGAGAATTAAAGTAGGAACACTCCAAGGCAGAAGTTCATTAAGAGGGGCGGACTCACCGGCTCTCAGCCATGTTTCCGTCACACTGAAGAAGTCAAGTCCGCCGCCCACGGGAAGTGAAGAAATCCTTCAGGATAAACATTTTGTTTGTCAAAGATCTTGCGTTCACAAGACCGAACCTGGCGGGGGCCAGCACGTGCAAGGGCGCAGCTAATCCAAGTCGGGCCCGACACACAGCCCGCAGGTGGCAGGGGAGAGGAGCCACGAGTAGTGAGCTGACAGAGACGAAAATAGACGCAAACAACACAAAAACGAACAGAGCTGACAACGAGAGACGGCAGGGCAAAGCACATACTGGCGCCATCTTCTGGAAACTCGGAAGTGACGTTACTCAAATAGTGAAAGGTAAGTTTTTTTAGTAACCAGCAATCACAGTACAGTTAGTAGAACAATTGTGTTTTTATTACTGTGTATTTGATAGGTGCCGTCTGAAATTCAACTATTTATTTTATTTATATACATAATAAAATAAATATATATAGCTAGAATTCACTGAAAGTTAAGTATTTCGCCCCACCCCCTGAACACGCCCCCCACCCTCCACCCCCACCTCCCGTAACCGGAGGTCTCAAGGATGCTCATACGGTATTGCATAAAAAAGTAACATCAGTGTGTAAAGGATATCACCACACGGGCTCAGGAACACTTCAGAAAACCACTATCGGTAACTACAGTTGGTCGCTACATCTAAAATGCCACAACGTAGACCCCGGACTGTTGAACAACTTAAGATGTACATCAAGCAAGAATGGGAAATAATTCCACCCAAAAAGCTTCAAAAATTAGACTCCTCAGTTCCCAAACAACTACTGAGTGTTGTTTAAAAGGAAAGGCCATGTAACACAGCGGTAAAAATGCCACTGTGCCAACTGTTTTGCAATGTGTTGCTGCCATTAAATTCTAAGTTAATGATTATTTGCAAAAAAAATTAAGTTTCTCAGTTCGAACATTAAATATCTTGTCTTTGCAATCTATTGAATTGAATATACGTTGAAAAGAATTTGCAAATCATTGTTTTCTGTTTTTATTTAAGAATTACACAACGTGCAATGAATGTATTCATTTCTTCAATGTTGAAACATAGAAAACACTGCATAACAAATAATCATAATAACATAATTAAAAATTAAAAATTGCAGTCTCATATAAGAAACGTCTTAAACTGTCCAAGTGTAACTACGTGCTATAAAAGTTTGTAATACTGTTGTTTCAGTAAACACATTAAAACCACGAAGATACTGAAAATAGTGAGTGAATGAATGAAAAAGTGCATAAAGCCCATGCAGTATGTACACGCTAAAGATGCGCGGATAGGCAATTATATCATCTGCAACCGCATCACTAAAGTCGTCAACCACCCGCCATACACCCGAACCAACATTTTATCAAAACCGCAACCACCCGCCCGTTGATATATATTAGGGGTCGGCAATTTTTAACACACGAAAGCTATTTTGACCCGTCTCACAGAGTAAAGAAGACAATGGGAGCTGCAACCATTTTCGCGAATATTTACTGGTACTAATCAAGATAACGAGAATAAGGGCGCGCTATGAAACCATTGCCTTTGACGCCCTTTACAACATGTACAAACTGCTCGCCAGTCCAGCAACATGTTGTATGCAGCTTCTGCTGATACACGTACAAGATTGAAAGGCATACTGGGTGATACAGAGTACACTGATGGTTACCCAGATACCTTTGCAATCATGACTATTCCTGACTATATTTTACACCCCCGCGCCCCCAACCCCGCCCACCTTACCGACACGGGGGAGGGGGTGCTAGCGGGGTGTATAATATAGTCAGGAAGAGTCATTGATACAAAGGATTCTGGGTATTTCTTACCGACGCGGGGGGTTGGTGCTAGCGGGGTGTATAATATAGTCAGGAAGAGTCATTGATACAAAGGATTCTGGGTATTTGTTCTGTTCCGTTTATGTTGTGTTCCTGTGAGGATGTTTTACCGAAATGTGTTTGTCATTCTTGTTTGGTGTAGCTTCACAGTGTGGCGCGTATTAGTAAGAGTTTTAAAGTTGTTTATATCACAACCATCAGTGTACTCTGTATCACCCAGTATGCCTTGCAGTCGTGTACGTGTGTCTGCGGAAGCCACACACAACATGTTGTTGGACTGCCAAGTAGTTTGCACATGTTGTAGAAGGCGTCAAAGGCAATGGCTTCATAGCACACCTTTATTCTTGTTATCTGGGTGACCACCAGCAGATATTTGTGAGAATGTTAGAGGCTCCTATTGTCTTCATTACTTTGTGAAACGGGTGAAAATGGCTCTTTGAGTGGTAAAGGTTGCCGATCTCTGAACTATGTATATTAAACATTTCCGAATGGCTAGACCGCCACCCGCCCGAATCTATTTAAAATCAGTTTTTTCGTCATCTCACCCGCCCGACCCGCGGTTTATCCGCGGATGACACCGCAAACCGGGCATCTCTAGTACACGCACATGGATTGTTCGCAGTAGTGAAAAGTAGTACAAGTAATGTGTACATGTGCAAGGTGTACAAGTGTAATATGTATAATTAGACTCGGAAAAATGTGACATAAAAATATACTTTGCAAACGTCTACAAAGTATTTAAAGATAGTTAAATACACTGCTAGTTTTACTGTTTAACATGACATAGATTATGTTTTACTTTCAACAAAAATTATTGGGGTATCCTATCATGAACCTCAATGTAAAAACACTCACAGTATTGGTTACATTAAAAAACAGACTTTGACCGTGCACATAAATATGTTGCTATAAGAAGTGGCAAATTATGATGATCAGCACCAAGCAAATAATCTCAAGATCCCCATCATATCAATTCCTAGATTCGATCGAAATTTTTTATTGCACACTACACAAAATAGACGTAACGTTATTATTATCAGAACTACGGATACCATTAACAAAAAATCCTCAAAACAGCCCACTACATGTAATATGGACTTTTTCAACACCCGATAATTTTGTCCCAAAACGTTATTAGTTGATGAGGTCATTAGAGAAAACAACCCTAAAGTCTTTGGTCTCAGTAAGACTTGGCTAAAACCAGATGGATTTTTCCCGCTTAACAAGGCATCTCCTCCTAACTATACAAGTCCACATATTGTGCGCCCCAAAAAATTCTTCACCTTAGCCCTAAACTAAGTAGTACATATAAATAATTTGAGGTGCTTACTATGAGGTCTGTCACACCACTACCTTTGTATCTGGTTGTTATCTATCGTCCTCCTCTGCCCTATTTTATCAGTGAATTTTCAGAGTTTATCGCCGATCTAGTGACGAACGCAGATAATATAATTATAATGGAGTATTTCAATATCCATATAAATACCCCGTCAGACACTCTGTGCGTGGCGCTCCAAACTATAAATGATAGTCATGGTCTTAGACAATTAATAAATGAACCCACACATCGCAACGGGAATACGATAGATCTAGACACCTAAACAAAGGTAAATAAAGAAAAGTAAATACATTTGGTCATGCAAATCAAACCTAGTGGTCCATATTTTAACCTTTTTAAGAAAAACAAGTGGACAATGCCAGTGCTCTTCAAGGATGCCTTGTCCAGATAATGTTGAAAGTCATGACTAGAATTATGTCAAATTCAGTCAATATTCATACAGAAAAATACGATAGTTAGTTCAATTATTGACCTTAACCCCACCTTGATGAATATATTTACAAGTGAAGTAGGGTTGTGGGAAACATTCTGCTCCTAAAAAATGTCAAATATTGCTACCCAAAAATAATGCATGCCAGTACTTTAAAAATCTTGATTGTATTTAAAAAAAAAAAAAAACTTGCTAAAATACTAACAAATTGAGTAGTGTGGATTAACATAACTTGTATGAATGGATGTACAAATGCAGTAGGAGTAGTACAAATCCTTAAATTAGGAACAATTAGATAAACATCAAAACATAGTTTGTATTATTATTGCTGTGAAGACAAAATATTAACATCACCTAAAAATAATATTTCCACCTTCTGTTAGTTTTGAAAAAGAGGCTTTGATTGACTGATTGATTGATACTTTTATTAGTAGATTTCACAGTTCAGTACATATTCCGTACAATTGACAGCTAAATGGTAACACCCGAATAAGTTTTTCAACTTGTTTAAGTCGGGGTCCACGTTAATCAATTCAAGGCGTTCTAAAATGCTAACACACAATAAACTGTTATCTGCCTGTGAAAAACTTTGATGCAAAAAACATGATTTAGGGGAAAAACAAAGATACAAGCATGGAAATGGACGCTAGGAGGCGTTCAGGTGGCATTTTGAGCAGATGCTCGAACCACCTCATCTGGTTCCTCTCTATGTGGAGGAGCAGCGGCTTTACTTTGAGCCCCTCCCGGATGGCAGAGCTTCTCACCCTTTCTCTAAAGGAGAAACCCGTCCCCCGGCGGAGGAAACTCATTTTGGCCGCTTGTACCCGTGACATTGTCCTTTCGGTCATAACCCAAAGCTCATGACCATAGGTGAGGATGGGAACGTAGATCGTCCGGTAAATTGAGAGCTTTGCCTTCCGGCTCAACTCCTTCTTCACCACAACGGATCGATAAAGCGTCCCCATTACTGAAGACGCCGGACCGATCCGCCTGTCGATCTCACGATCCACTTTTCCCCCACTCGTGAGAAAGACTCCTACGTACTTGAACTCCTCCACTTGGGGCAAGATCTCCTTCGCAACTTGGAGATGACACCCAACCCTTTCCCGGCCGAGAACCATGGACTTTGACTTGGAGGTGCTGATTCTCATCTCGGTCGCTTCACACCCGGCTGCGAACAGATCCAGTGAGAGCTGAAGATCCTGAAGCCACATTGTGGAGGGAGACGTGGTCCGCGGGCTTTCCAGGTAGCGGGATGTAAGGACCGGCCTCGAAGTCAGGGGCAAGTGAGTAGCTTGCCCAGCTGGGACTTGTTATCTAATAACCTGTCGCCCTTGTTAGCAACAGCCGGGGACGAGAGATGTGGTTGGGAGTTGCTGGTGAGCAGAGGCATGATGAAGGATCTTTGTGTAAAAAGAACCCACTGGACGACAACCTCCACACACATCATCTGCTAAAAGCAGAGACCTAATCCTGCAGCCACCAAACCGGATCCCCTCGACGCCCTGACTGTGCCTAGAAATTCTGTCCATAAAAAGTTATGAATAGAATGGGTGACAAAGGGCAACCTTGGCGGCTGTTTGTGTTAGTCCAGAATTGTACTCTTTGCAGTTGACTCTGTTTTTGTTTTGACGTTTGTGTCACGCGGAAAATAATTAGCTCTGATTTGCTCAAACGCAGACTTGGCGCCTCCTCTTCGTCGCTGTTAGCTTCTTCACCATCCAGTCGATAAACTTCCATTAAGAGCGGCGCGCCAGTCAAAGGAAACCCCCCCCAATCCCCTTCTCTCTCCTTTCCTACCCACTTGCCCCCGTGGAGCCCAACTGGCCTTCGATGTCCGTATCAATATGGTTTTTTTTCTGCACTTCACAACTTCGAGTGTCCATTAGTGTCCAGTATCCTTCCGTGCGCTATTGATTCCTGCGTGCCGTACGTCGTAAGTACGCTCTACTGCACAAACTCGGGTGGTCGGCACCGCCCGCTGCCCAGCCCCCTTCGGGCATGTAGTTGTCTGGTAGGGTCAGATGTCATGGGGTCAGGGCTTTTGGTCAGTGAAGTGACAGCAAAAATCACTGCAGGAACCTATACAATTCATGGAAATTCAAAAAGCTATAAATTAATTTGGATTGGATAAAAAAAATCTCCAACAATACAGAATTGTATCAAAAATTCAGAGAATACTTATCTCCTCTATTATTACAAATGTACAAATTTTCATTTAATGAACAATTGTTTTAAATTTTTTCCCATATCTCATTGATACTGATTGATATTGATAGGTCACCAGCCTTGGCGTCACTATAGACAGCGATTTTAAACTTGACAAACAAGTCAATGGCGTTTTAAAATCGTGTTTTTATAAAAATACAAATACAAATGTGATGTACAAATAGAGAAATACTTGGCATAAGTAAACGCGTATTTGCAAATATATTTTTGAGATTTGGAAATACAAACGTACATACAAATAAAATTTCCATCCATCCATTTTCTTTTAATATAAAAATGTGACATACAAATAAATCAAGAATTTGTATAAATAAACGTTCTGTCTTGCCTCTGGTGAGGGCGGTCGCATTTTTTCCCGCTTCCTCTTCTCCCAGCTTGCTCCCTTTGTTTTTGTCTTGTCTGAACTTTTTTGAAGCCTCTTTCTCTACGCTGTCCTTGAATCTAAACGTCAGCATGGATATGATCAGCTGGACTCTCGACGCGAATTTGAGAGCATCCAACATGGACGAATAGAACAGACAATTCACTGTTTTTGTCTGCTCGAGAAAAACAAACATCCTAATCTACGATTTGACTCCTTTGAACGGCCTTTACGCATGATCAGGCTGTTCTGAAAAACATCCTGAGGACACCTCAACGATAGACGCTTTTGACCTCCCTCCCTCCTTAACGTCACCTGGAGTCGATCATTTGCAGATCGACCTCAATCTAAAAAACATTACATCATCACACCCAAGACAATTGGGCATACACGCACACACCCCACCCCCATCCCACGCCTTCACCACCGCTTTTTCCCCTTGTGGTGATGGTTGGATGGCAGCGCTTCAAAGCAGCAGTCGCCTTCCAGGGCCCCAACTCCCCGCCCCTCTGTTGCGATATATACATATACAAAATATTTTTCGATACTTTTCTAAATAAAGGGGACCACAAAAATGGCATTATTGGCTTAATATTAACACAAAGTCCTACAGTAAATTAAACATATGTTTCTTATTGCAAGTGTGTTCTTAATTAAACAGTGAACATACTAGACAACTTGTCTTTTATCAGTAAGTAAACAAACAAAGGCTCCTAATTTAGCTGCTGACGTATGCAGTAACATATTGTGTCATTTTCCATTCTATTATTTTCTGAAAATTGTGGCTTGTGCAGCCCTTTGAGACACTCTTGATTCAGGGCTATAAAAGTAAACATTGATTGATTGATTGATTTTGTATTTATATTTTTGTAATAAATTTGCATATCATCCTCGTCTTTTAGCAAAGGTAAAACCGTTTTCATCTTTTAACCTTTTTGAACAAGCCGTGCATGCTTTTATATCAAGTCGCCTGGACTACTGCTATGCACTTTATGCTGACATTAGCCGAAAAGCTCTCTCCCGGTTGCAGTTAGTCCAGAACGCGGCAGCATGACTTTTAACAGGGGCCAAGAAACACGAGCATATAACCCCAATTCTAGAGAGTTTGCATTGGCTCCCTGTTCATTTTAGAATTGATTTTAGAACATTGCTGTTTGTTTTTACAGCTTTACATGGACTGGCACCTCATTATATATCGGACCTCATCCAAATGTACACTCCTGCCCAAGACCAGACTTAAAACCAGGGGAGACAGGGCCTTCTCTGTGGTCGGCCCTAATCTCTGGAACACTCTACCTCTTCGTGTTAAAACTGCTCCCACAATGGCGTGTTTTAAGTCTCGTCTTAAGACCCACTTTTATTCTTTGGCTTTTAACACTACGTGAGTTGTGTGGTCCTCTGTGTTTTTTAATTTTTTTATTTCTATTTATTGTTTTATTCGGTTTTACCCTTCAAAATCGTTTTTAATTATATTTATTTTCATATAGTTTTTTATATTGGTTCCTGCCAATCTGTATTTGGATTCTGCATAAGTCCTGAACTTCTGTGCGAGTCCACCATAATCGATAAACTTCTTATTTTTCTCTGTCTTGTTGTCATGGGAAATTCATCCTCCACTGTTGCCATTTCTAATATGAAGTAGTGTAAAATTCTTACTTATATGTGTTAGTAAACTCGGCATGAAAGTGCTAAAACATACATACTACATACAAAGTGAGTTTACATTATTCACCCTAGAAACTTTAGTAATTAGAGGGTTCCGGTTGGACTGTTTTTCACGGGATACATTTCCGGCGTTGTTGTTGCACTAGGGAGCCAAAAATGAGGACATGCTGCCCTGTTGTTGATTTAAATAAAGTTTGAATGTCATTAAAACAGTTAGCTCCATCTTTTGTCACTTCTTCCACTCCTGTCCTTGCACGCTACACCACTGCAACAAAGATGACGGGGAGAAGAGACAGCTGAATTGATTGATTAATTGATTGAAACTTTTATAAGTAGAGTGCACAGTACAGTCCATATTCCGTACAATTGACCACTGAACGGTAACACCCGAATAAGTTTTTCAACTTGTTTAAGTCGATGAGCTACGTAATTAATACCGCCCACAAAACGGCGCATCCTGAAGCGACTGTCAGAAAGATGCTTGAAGATGATCTGTAAATCATGATCCATGCAACATTTTGACCAAAGACCCACCATTACATGTTATGTCGACCACAAGGAAGTGTTTTACATTTAATTATTTTTTTATATATATACAGTATATACTCCTTTAGTAACTCCTTTAATGCACCCTTTGGTACGCATGTGGGGGGGGGCATGGTCTGCGGACCTGCAGCAAAGCGAGGTGTGCCAGGACCGGCTTAGAGATCAGCGACAGGTAAGCAGGCCCACCTGGGCCTGCTTACCTAATCACCTATAGCTCCGTTAAAAGGCAGCAGTTGGGGAGAAAAAAGAAGGTGTAGTTGTAGCAAGAGCGAGAGCGAGAGTGAGACAGACCAACGCAGACAATTGCTGAAAAGCACATCAGAGACAATTTATTGCAGAATAAAACAGTGTTCTCAGCCCTGAGAGGAACTGTCATGTCAGTACTTGGTGGTCCGAATAACCGGGAAGGGAAAAACCTCCACAATGCAAAAAGATCAAAAATAGACCATTCATCCGCAGTGCGGCTTATAATCCGGTGCGCCCTACGGTCTAGAAAATACGGTATATATTGAAAATGATGCCTGTCCTAATGAATAAAGGATGGTTTAAGAAAATATATACAATGATATCATATTTTTATGGTGTGGAAAGAAGGCCTGATGCTCATACTTAAAATTGTCTAGTCCACAAGATAAGGGAAGACCACAATTACCAAACTTGTTATATTATTATATCTCCTTTGGTTGTGAACTTCTTCCTTTCTACTGCAGATAAGGAATGCATCAACACACACACACACACACACACACACACATATATATATATATATATATATATATATATATATATATATATATATATATATATATATAACACACACACACACACACACACACACATATATATATATATATATATATATATATATATATATATATATATATATATATATATATATATATATATATATATATATATATATATATGTGTGTGTGTGTGTGTGTGTGTGTGTGTGTGTGTTAATAAATTTGGAGTCTATAGTACATTAAAAAAGAAATACCTACTAAACGTAGGCAAAGTCCAAAGAAGCCACCTTTAGCATTCTAAAACTGTGTTAGAAAATACTTGGAATCAACCCAACTACATCCGCTTTGCTACAATCCTAATATCATTCAATATCATATAAAAATGTGGTCAATTGGAAAACATGGAAAGACAGAGGTATCACTAAACCTCATCATATTATTCATGCACACTCTTTTTAACCGTTCAATTAATTAACTGATCAATATAATATACCCAGATTTTTTTTTTTATATATCTTTTTTTTTTAAAACATGCTGTAAAGATATGCACATCCTCAGAAAGTATGTCTTTTAATTGCATGAACTGGAAGATACCCTTTTTTTTTTTTTTTTTTAACGAAATACAATTAAAAAATGAATTCAAAGATTTTATGGAATAAGAAATGAACATCATATTAGAAATGCAAATGATGCATGTGATCGGAAATGGATGATCGACTTAAACATTTTAGATCAGGCCTGGGCAATTATTTTGACTTGGGAGACAAATTTAGAGAGAAAAAAATGTGTCTGGGGGCAGGTTTATCTATTTTTAGGAACGCAATTACAAAACCTCACCCACAATAATGTCTGGTTGAATGCTGAAAACGTTATGACAGACTACCTTAAAAACGGAATGGAATTACGCTTTTGTTTTGTTTTTTACTGAATGAGCCACCGAGAATGTACATTAAAATAAAGAATGTGGGATTTTTAATATTTACTATGAAGGATAAAACGGAATATTGACAACATATGAACGTCACACCCCCTCTCCATCTACAAATTTTACAATCAAGCAAAACACAACAAAAATGCAACAAACACAACCAAATATTAACACGAAGGGTAAAAAAACCCCCACATACAATCTGATACATCTGATAAATTACGAAGCTTTGTAACTAAAAATCTCCTTCCACGTCTGTCCCTGACACCCACATTTCAGGCTGGCCTGAAAACACATAAACACTCTGTGAAAACGCTCCCCACCAACAGTGCTTATTACCCCGTCTGAGCTGCTGTGACTTAGATCAGTGGTCCCCAACCACCGGGCTGGCCCGATTGGTACCAGCCGCAGAAGAATTTTTTATAAATTTTTATTGAAAAAATAAATAAATACATTTTTTTATTATTTTTTATTTTTTTATTAAATCAACATAAAAAACACAATATACACTTGCAATTAGTGCACCAACCACAAAAACCTCCCTTTTTCATGACAAAGAAGAAAAAAAAAAAAAACACAAAAACCTCCCTTTTTCATGACAAAGAAGAAAAAAAAAAAAAAGGACATCTCCCCAACCCCACACCCGGGCCGCGGGACAAATTATTAAGCGTTGACCAGTCCGCGGATACAAAAAGGTTGGGGACCACTGACTTAGATGACCATAGTAACTAAATATATTACCATAGTAACTAGTATATAATGCAAAAGTGCAGATTACAACCATTGAAATGCTTTGTATTAGAGAAGTCTGATATTATCGGATATTATCTGCAGATAAATGCTTTAAAATGTAATATCGAAAATTATCGGTATCGGTTTCAAAATGATCGATATCGGTTTCAAAAATTAATATTTTTGACATTTTAAAACGTCCCTGTGTACACTGACATATGGAGAAGTACAGAGCACCACTAAACCTTAAAGGCACTGCCTTTGCGCGCCGGCCCAGACACATAATATCTACGGCTTTTCACACACACAAGCGATACAATGAAATACTTGGTCAACAGCCATACATTCACACTGAGGGTGGCCGTATAGCAATCAATCAATCAATGTTTATTTATATAGCACTAAATCACAAATGTCTCAAAGGACTGTACAAACCACTATGACTACGACATCCTCGGAAGAACCCACATAAGGGCAAGGAAAACTCACACCCAGTGGGCAAGGACAATTCACACCCAGTGGGACACCAGTGACAATGATGACTATGAGAACCTTGGAGACGACCTCAAATGTGTCATCCCTTGACCATACGTTCTCTTTTCCCCGGACATGTCCTCTTTTGAGGGACTGTCCGGACAGGGTTTCTTAAATGCTTCAAATGTCCGGTGTTTTGTGTCAAGGTTGAGTGTATTTTCAATGTACGGACAGGGTTAAGATGGGTTAATAACAAAACAAATTGTGAAGGTGTGCACACGCAGCAACAGCCGTGAGGGAGGGGCAGAGACTGAGAGAGCGTGAGAGCGAGATAGACTGTTGATTGTCAATCGAGGCATACTTAGTCAACAATCATAGAGGTCACACTGAGAATGGCTGTGTAAACAACTTTAACACTGTTACAAATATGCGCCAAACCGTGAACCCACACCAAACAAGATTGACAAACACATTTCGGGAGAACATCCGCACCGTAACACAACATAAACACAACAGAACAAATACCCAGAACCCCTTGCAACACTGACTCTTCCGGGATGCTACAATACCGTCACATCAAATATTCCACTTGGAAAAATATTATTGATGGAAGATTTTGCATATTTTGTTTGTTTGCCATAAAAAAAACATAGTTTTGTTTGACAAAAAAGGGCGGAAAACAAACAA
This sequence comes from Nerophis ophidion, assembly GCF_033978795.1. NCBI lineage: Eukaryota > Metazoa > Chordata > Actinopteri > Syngnathiformes > Syngnathidae > Nerophis > Nerophis ophidion. Next base: position 44,915,727 of record NC_084620.1, read on the forward strand.
ACAAAAAAAGAAAACGACATAAAAAAACTAAATCATTTTGAAATGAGGAATAGATCTGAAGTTGATGTAGACACCAGAGATTTAAGCGTTAAATATAAAATGTATGTATGCCCTGGCACAACCTTATTAACATTTCATGACCCAAGCAAAACACTTTGTAGACTTTTATACAGAAATAAATACACCTACAACTTGTTGAATAAAAACATAGAAACAACTACCAGCAGTGGTAAAGTTTAGATCTATGAAGGAAAGAAGAAAGTGAATGAATGATTATAAACAAATACATTTACATATGCATAAAAATGTGTCTTCTTTTTATATTATTTCTTTTAATTTTACGTTTATGACAACCTTTTTCCAAAACACAATATGGAATGTGAGATATCGCAGGACAATGCATACGTTTATTATTTGTTTTCAAAAAGCTTACAAAAAAGTGGGACCCCAAAAATGTATTGTGGGACCCCATTTTCATGACTTGATGGGGTCCATGGGACCCCACTTTGAAAATTCCTAAATGCTTTATTTAAATATATATCCATCCATCCATCCATCATCTTCCGCTTATCCGAGGTCGGGTCGCGGGGGCAGCAGCCTAAGCAGGGAAGCCCAGACTTCCCTCTCCCCAGCCACATCGTCTAGCTCTTCCCGGGGGATCCCGAGGCGTTCCCAGGCCAGCCGGGAGACATAGTCTTCCCAATGTGTCCTGGGTCTTCCCCGTGGCCTCCTGCCGGTTGGACTTGCCCGAAACACCTTCCTAGGGAGGCGTTCGGGTGGCATCCTGACCAGATGCCCGAGCCACCTCATCTGGCTCCTCTCGATGTGGAGGAGCAGCGGCTTTACTTTGAGCTCCTCCCGGATGGCAGAGCTTCTCACCCTATCTCTAAGGGAGAGCCCCGCCACCCGGCGGAGGAAATTCATTTCGGCCGCTTGTACCCGTGATCTTATCCTTTCGGTCATGACCCAAAGCTCATGACCATAGATGAGGATGGGAACGTAGATCGACCGGTAAATTGAGAGCTTTGCCTTCCGGCTCAGCTCCTTCTTCACCACAACGGATCAATACAACGTCCGCATTACTGAAGCTGCTGCACCGATCCGCCTGTCAATCTCACGATCCACTCTTCCCCCATTCGTGAACAAGACTTCTAGGTACTTGAACTCCTCCACTTGGGGCAGGGTCTCCTCCCCACCCCGGAAATAGCACTCCACCCTTTTCCGGGCGAGAACCATGGCCTCGGACTTGGAGGTGCTGATTCTCATTCCGGTCGCTTCACACTCGGCTGTGAACCGATCCAGTGAGAGCTGAAGAGCAAGACACTTCACCCTTGCTCCTGATGGGTGTTGGTTAGCGCCTTGCATGGCAGCTCCCTCCATCAGTGTGTGAATGTGTGTGTGAATGGGTAAATGTGGAAGTAGTGTCAAAGCGCTTTGAGTACCTTGAAGGTAGAAAAGCGCTATACAAGTACAACCCATTTATCATTTATTTAAGCCTAGGGACGACAGCAAAGACTTACTGTAAAGGAAAGACGGCGTCAACAAAGTACATCCGAACATGACATGACAATCGAGAACGTCCACCCAAGAACTGAAATAGTCTTGATTGCCAAAACAAAGTAGATGCAGGAAATAAGGCTCGAAAATTAATTGATTAACGTGGACCCCGACTTAAACAAGTTAAAAAACTTATTGGGGTGTTACCATTTCGTGGTCAATTGTAGGGAATATGTACTGTACTGTGCAATCTACTAATACAAGTTTCAATCAATCAATTGCTCAAAGGAAGACATGAAACTGCTACAGGAAAATACCAAAAAAAGAGAAAAAAGCCACCAAAATAGGAGCATAAGACAAGAAGTAAAACTCTACACACAGGAAAAGAGCAAAAAAGTGAAAATAAGTCATGGTGTGATGTGACAGGGGGTGACAGTACACCTACTTTGAGACAAGAGCTATAGTCATGCATGCTTGCTTATGCTTTAAAGTCATATCCAACAGCAACTTTTTACTGTCAACTGAGTTTTGTTTGTTAATGATTTCTGCTGGTGGTCTGCCTCCGCATTTTTTCAACGCAAAAAAATGTGCCATGGCTCAAAAAAGGTTGAAAAACACTGCACTAGAGGACCCTTTGGTAGGGTCGATGAGATGACCTTTGGCCTTATTTGTGTCGTTTGGACCATTCATTGTGTTGTCATCCCTTGACCCCCGTTCAACTAACACAGACCCTCTGTCACAGCTAAAGTGACCACACTGACGGATCAATAGACCCCCTGAAAGCCTTCAAGAGCCTGTGATCGTGTTGCACCGCTAATGAATGGGCTGTTGTTTACGTTGTCACTTCAGTCCTTTTCAATCAAGTATGTGCCGAGCATCACTGCCTGTGCAATATGGCACCTCTCCCACTCTAGAACTGAGCAGGATTCACTTTTGAAATGGCAATGACCCTTAAAGCCGAGAAAAAACAAAAACATACAAATGTCGTTGATAAAGAATGCTACGGGAATAAAGTTGTGTAAAATCAATAGGCTATTCTAAAAAAAAACTAAACCAGTAAAGTTGGTACTTGTTTAAATCGTATATAAAAACAAAATACAATGATTTGGTAATCCTTTTCAACCTATATTCAATTTGAAAGGACTGCAATGACAAGACACTTAGGTAATGTTCGAATTGGAAAACTTTGTTATTTTTTGCAAATATTAGCTCATTTGGAATTTGATGTCTGCAACATGTTTCAAAAAAGCTGGCACAAGCGGCAAAAAAGACTGAAAAAGTTGTGGAACGCTCATCAAACACTTATTTGGAACATCCCACAGGTGGACAGGCTAAATGGGAACAGGTGGGTGCCATGATTGGGTTTAAAAGCAGCTTCCATGTCATTCACAAAAAAAGGATGGGGCGAGGGCCACCACTTTGTGAACACATGCGTGAGCAAATTGTCGACCTGTTTAAGAACAACATTTTTCAACAAGCTATTGAAAGGAATTTAAGGATTTCACCATCTACGGTCCGTAATATCGTCAAAAGGTTCAGAGAATCTGGGGAAATCACTGCACGTAAGCGATGATGTTACGGGCCTTCGATCTCTCAGGCGGTACTGCATCAAAAACCGACATCAGTGTGTAAAGGATATCACCACATGTGCTCAGGAACACTTCAGAAAACTACTGTCAGTAACTACAGTTTGCCACTACATCTGTAAATGCAAGTTAAAACTCTACTCTGCAAAGCAAAAGCCATTTATTAACAACACCCAGAAATGTCCCTAGGCCCCGAGTTCATCTAAGATGGACTGATGCAAAGTTGAAAAGTGTTCTGTGGTCTGACGCATAGGCGCCGATCTACATTTCTGCCAGTGGTTGCTCGGTGTGTGTGTATTTAAAAAAAATAGATGTTCAGCAAAGTTAATATACCATATGATTTGTGGCTTTATTATTTTGTAAAACGGACCAAACTCGCTACAAAATTAACTACAACAAGATTGATTTTTCAATAATTATTTTAAAGATTGAAAGTTGGCGTCCGGCGCCTATGGTCTGACAAGTTCCCATTTCAAATTGTTTTTGGAGACTGTGGACGTCGTGTCACCCGGATCAAAGAAGAAAAGAACCTTCCGGATTGTTATAGGCGCAAAGTTCAAAAGCCAGCATCCGTGATGGTATGGGTGTGTATTAGTGCCTGAGGAATGAAACCTAAAGTACCACAACGGAGACCCCGGACTGTTGAACAACTTAAGCTGTACATCAAGCAATAATGGGAAATAATTCCGCCTGAAAAGCTTCAAAAATGTTCTCCTCAGTTCTCAAGCGTTTACTGGGTGTTGTTAAAAGGAAAGGCCATGTAACACGGTGGTAAAAATGCTCCTGTGACAACTTTTTTGCAATGTGTTGCTCCCTTTAATTTCTAAATTAATGATTATTTGTTAAAAAAAAAATGTTCCTCAGTTCGAACGTTAAAATATCTTGTAGTCTATTCAATTGAATATAAGTGTAAAAGGATTTGCAAATCATTGTATTCTGTTTTTATTTACGAATTACTGGGTTTTGTGTGTATATATATATATACATGTATATTAATGTTTTTGTGTGTATATATATGTATATGTATATATATATATATGTATATGTGTGTGTATATATATATATATATATATATATATATATACATATATATATATATATATATATACATATATATATATATATATATATATATATATATATATATGTGTCTGTATATAAATATATGTTCATATTTATTTATTGTCACATTACGGTTTTTGGGTACCCAGGCAATTATTTTAGCCCGATAAAGTTAGAGCACCCCTGCCGTTATGCTACACAGATAGGAAAAAAGATTTACTTTTATGAAAATATCGTTACACCTTTTCTTCGGAAATATAGTTAGTCAGAATTATTATCACCTGAATAAGTTTTTCAACATGTTTAAGTCGGGTCCCACGTTAATCAATTCATGGTACAAATATATACTATCTGTCATGACGTGGGGATTTTCGCAGCTTGCTGTGGGGTTTGTTCTCTCGGGATGCAAACGGATTACTCTGGACCAAGCGTGAAGGGAGGAACATTTTTAATTAATCACTATCAAAATAAGAACAAACAAAAGGGCGCATGAGGCGTAAACACAACTTAGACAGAACTATGGACAAGAAACAGAACTCACTGAACTGTGGCATGAATAAACAATACTTACTTGGCATGAAAACGAGCAGCATGAAGTATGGCATGAACAGAGCAACAAAACCTAATCATGAGAGGAGAAATGTTGCCAGACCGACTGTCTGGCAAAATAGGCTTAAATAAAAGTCTCTTGATTGGAAACAGGTGCGCCTCCCAAACACGAGAGGCAGGTGAAAATCATAAGTCGCCATGGAAACTAAAACAAACAAGGGTGCACAAAAACAGGAACTAATGAAGTCTAAAACTAACAGAACATAACAAAAACATGATCCGGACCATGGGTCATGACAATATCAGCATAAATCATAATAATTTGTGACATTACAAAAAAGTGCAAAGTTGCCAGAAAAAAAGTCATGAGGAAAAGTATATTGTGGAGAGACGGAGTCGACGCTGGGGCGGGACACACTTTGGCCATCCTCAAAATGGCGGCCAGGAGGCGGAGTATGCAGCGGAACAAAGAGGCGGGGCGTGCCTGGTTCTCAATCTGCCTATCTCCTCACAGCGTTTAAGAGGGGAGAAGGAGGAAGGAGCAGGAGAGAGAGTTGGAGTGTCCGCAGGAGTGCAACATGGCAGAAGCAACCAAATCCAGAACGATCCGAGAAGGAGCCCCAGAGGAAGACAACGCCACCGGCAGCTGAAGAGCCGACCGAGACGAGCAGCGGAGGAGGCGGAGCTGAAAAGCGACCCGATCGACGCCGACACTTTGCTATTTGAAAAAATAAAAGAGTCAAACCTGCTCGACGCAATGTCCTTCCTAAATGGTCCAGATAACCCCCACGGTGACGGCTGGAGTCGTTCACATATACATTTGGCATAAAATCTTTTGAGGGATAAAAAAAAGGGTTTTGAAAAAGATGTTAAAAACAAAATAAGTGTAACGCGTAATGAAACTACAGTTGGAAGGAGACAGGCCACTTTTGAACACTTTGATTGGATGAAGTTTGGCCTTCAAAGGTCCCACTGAGGAACAATGTTCCCTCTCAACTGCGCGCTTGGGCAATCGCGCACTGCTCGCACATTCTCAGCGCACAAGAAAATCTATGCAGCGCATAAAATACTATTCAAAATAAACGTATGAATTGATATCTAATATTAGTCCTAATCTTATCTAATCAATTAAACTAATAATAATACTAATAATAAAAATGGTGTTTTCTGTACCATTTTGCAACGTGTCCAGGTTTCCAGCCAATGAAACGACTCGGTTCACTTACGCTACCCAGCCAATCATAGCATTGAAACTATTGATGTTGACAACATACTTGCCAACCTTGAGACCTCCGATTTCGGGAGGTGAGGGGCGTGGTCAGGGGCGGGGCGGGGCGGGGGGCGTGGTTAAGAGTGGAGTATAATTCACCAACTCGAGTATTTCATATATATTTCATATATATATATACATATATAAATATATATATATATGTATGAAATACTTGACTTTCAGTGAATTCTTGCTATATATTTATTTTATTACATATACAAATAAAATAAATAGTTGAATTTCAGACGTCACCTATCAAATACACAGTAATAAAAACACAGTTGTTCTACTAACTGTACTGTGCTTGCTGGTTACTGAAATGAAACCAAAAACACTTACCTTTCACTATTTGAATAACCTTTGTTCTGCCATTTGCGTACTGGCGAGAGTCACTTGGCGTCAGGTGCGCAACACCACGTAAATTGTTGGCCAATCAAAAAGCAACCCCATAACGCTATAGCAAACATTCACCAGGAGATGGCGACAGACAAGATAGAATCACTCTATTACAGACGGCGTCGCCATGGCTGTAACTTCCTCGTTCTTCTGCTTCGTCTCCTTGTGTGTGCAGTTTTTTTATTAAAATCTATAGATGTTGTAACGTGATTGGGCAGGCAAGCTGTTTGTATAGTGGGAAAGCGGGCGCTAAACCGGCTGTCCCCACTCAGGTCCGCATGGAGCTCAAGGGGGCGTGGCCTCCAGCTACGCTGAATTTTGGGAGATTTTCGGGAGAAAATTTCTTCCAGGAAGTTTTCAGGAGAGGCACTGAATTTCGGGAGTCTCCCGGAAAATCCGGGAGGGTTGGCAAGTATGGTTGACAATAACCCCTTATCATGGCAAACGACACATCCACTCACCAAGCGGTTTTAAAAAAGAAATGCGGTTCTTTTAAGATGGAATGGCTGTCAGAGTATGTTCGAATAGAAGAACAAGCGGTGAAACTGGGTGAGATGTTTTTTTTTCGAGTGAGAAGGGTCTACTCTGCAAAACATGCCACGAAGCTAAAGTAGCAAATGAGTTTACCGAGGGAAAAATGTAGACTGAATGGAAGTTGGAGTACCTCAAGCGTCACATTCAGCAGAAAAGTCATTTGAAAGCTGTTGGAATTGTACGAAGACTCAAGATGGGAACGGGGATTGGAACATTATTGCGGGAAAATGCAAAAGACAGAGAGAAAAGGAACGAGCTGTCACACAAAACAAAATCTGACCCTAAGCAAGTTAAAGTTTTCATTCATTCATACCAAAATGGATACATGGATGATACAGCAGAGGATTGGGAGAATGTCATGTGGTCAGATGAAACCAAAATAGAACTTTTTGGTATAAACTCAACTCGTCGTGTTTGGAGGAAGAAGAATACTGAGTTGCATCCCAAGAACACCATACCTACTGTGAAGCATGGGGGTGGAAACATCATGCTTTGGGGCTGTTTTTCTGCTAAGGGGACAGGACGACTGATCCGTGTTAAGGAAAGAATGAATGGGGCCATGTATTGTGAGATTTTGAACCAAAACCTCCTTCCATCAGTGAGAGCTTTGAATGGTTGACCAAATACTTATTTTCTACCATCATTTACAAATAAATTATTGAAAATTCCTACAATGGGAATTCCTGGATTTTTTTTCACATTCTGTCTCTCACAGTTGAAGTGTACCTATGATGAAAATTACAGACCTCTGTCATCATTTTAAGTGGGAGAACTTGCACAATCGGTGGCTGACTAAATACTTTTAAGCCCCACTGTATGTAAGTGTACCAGAAAGCTGGCGAAGCAAAAACTATGCCTTTGAATTTGTGAACTCAATCAATGAGACTATGTGCAATGTTAAAAATGCACCCTGGCATACAGTTGGAATTTCCAATTGTCTTTCCACTGTAACTCATCGTTCTTTTTCTTTTTATAAAGTATTCCGCTTTTAATCATCTCAAAGTATCAGCTGCCATAGAAGACTTTCCAACTGCAGGGTAAACAAAAAGTTAACATGAACCTCTGTGGTTCAATATGCTAGCCCACATCATCTAATAAGGATTAATGAGCCCTTTCAACAGTAATAAGCCATTTAACATTTGAAATTGTAACATTGCCAGAGAGCATACATTTAACAGTATGATTATACTTGTTATTGCAGTTGTGTAACTCTGCATCACGCTAATGGAGTGGTTCTAAACCTTGTTGGAGGTACCGAACCCCACCAGTTTCATATGCGCATTCACCGAAAACCCTTTTTTAGTGAACAATATCAATCAATCAATGTTTATTTATATAGCCCTAAATCACAAATGTCTTAAAGGACTGCACAAACCACCACGACTACGACATCCTCGGAAAAACCCACATAAGGGCAAGGAAAACTCACACCCAGTGGGACGTCGGTGACAATGATGACTATGAGAACCTTGGAGAGGACCACAGACGTGGGCAACCCCCCACCCCCCAGGGGACCGAAAGCAATGGATGTCGAGCGGGTCTAACATGATACTGTGAAAGTTCAACCCATAGTGGATCCAATACAGCCGCGAGAGTTCAGTTCAAAGCGGATCCAAGACAGCAGCGAGAGTCCCGTCCACAAGAAACCATCCTAAGCGGAGTCGGATCAGCAGCGCAGAGATGTTTCCAACCGATACACAGGCGAGCGGTCCATCCTGGGTCCCGACGAGCGGTCCATCCTGGGTCCCGACTCTGGACAGCCAGTACTTCGTCCATGGCCATCGGACCGGACCTCTTCTACAAGGGAGGGGGGGACAGAGGAGAAAAAGAAAAGAAGCGGCAGATCAACTGGTCTAAAAAGCGAGTCTATTTAAAGGCTAGAGTATACAAATGAGTTTTAAGGTGAGACTTAAATGCTTCTACTGAGGTAGCATCTCGAACTGTTACCGGGAGGGCATTCCAGAGTACTGGAGCCCGAAATGAAAACGCTCTATAGCCCGCAGACTTTTTTGGGGCTTTGGGAATCACTAATAAGCCGGAGTCCTTTGAACGCAGATTTCTTGCCGGGACATATGGTACAATACAATAGGCAAGATAGGCTGGAGCTAGACCGTGTAGTATTTTATACATAAGTAGTAAAACCTTAAAGTCACATCTTAAGTGCACAGGAAGCCAGTGCAGGTGAGCCAGTATAGGCGTAATGTGATCAAACTTTCTTGTTCTTGTCAAAAGTCTAGCAGCCGCATTAACAATAATAAAGTTGTTTTCTTAATTGTATCTTAATTTATAAATATTAACCATGAAGTTATGTTATTATATCAAATAAATACTAATAAAGATATATTTGAACAAACAAAGTTACAGGAATGTACACATGATCCCAGGTTTGCATCCTATTGTGTAACATGTGAACGTTTTAGTTGGAACTAAATGGGATATCTGAAAGGAGTACAAATTATTTCCAAAGCAGGACCCCCACCCAGACATACAATACTAGTCCACAGCTCATGAAAAACAATATTTTTTGTTATTGTTATTGTAATTGGGCCAAAATACTTATATTAGAAAATAATCTCATGGAAATCACTGCTGTCATTTGATCAGAACAATAAAACATTTAACTTGTTATTTAGTCAGGTTTGGGGCCGTTGCTCTACTGGTGTGGCCACAGTAGATGTGCACGTCTAACGTTGCTCACATGTGCTCCCCTGAATGCTCAAGGAGTTTTTGCGTTTGCTCACGCATATGGAAAATTAGAGGGATCATTGCTGAGGAGCGTTTGGAATTACAGTAAAGAAGTGGTGGCCCGGGTGGGCGCTGCTCACTATGTCGCCAGACATCCTGACGCCCGCGCCGCTGGACACTTAGCAATGCAACGTTGGCACTTTGCGTCTGGGCACTCTGCTCGACTCCAAGCAAGCAGTTCAAATGACCCCAATCGCCCCCCCGGCCCAGTCCCCCACTCCTACTCATCTGTCAGAGGCAAAGAAAAATCCATTAACCTGATCAAAAAGGCGCCCCAAAGTCAGGACGCCATATGCACTTGCTTTAGGGGGGGTGGGCGGCTATATCCATGTTGTATCTATGTGGTACTAGGTGGGCCCGGGTGGCACCCAAGGACGGTAAAAAAAAACGTTGTTTTTTTTTTCATTGACCATTAGCTTCTTAACCTAACACATTCTTTATATTCAACTTTGCTTGAACGTACAAACCTGGAGAAAAACGTGTCTTTTTATGCAAAATACAGTGGGGCAAAAAAGTATTTGGTCAGCCACCGATTGTGCAAGTTCTCTCACTTAAAATGATGACAGAGGTCTGTAATTTTCATCATAGGTACACTTCAACTGTGAGAGACAGGATGTTAAAAAAATGCAGGAATTCACATTGTAGGAATTTTCAATAATTATTTGTAAATTATGGTGGAAAATAAGTATTTGGTCAACCATTCAAAGCTCTCACTGATGGAAGGAGGTTTTGGCTCAAAATCTCACGATACATGGCCCCATTCATTCTTTCCTTAACAGGGATCAATCGTCCTGTCCCCTTAGCAGAAAAACATCCCCAAAGCATGATGTTTCCAACCCCATGCTTCACAGTAGGTATGGTGTTCTTGGGATGCAACTCAGTATTCTTCTTCCTCCAAATACGACGAGTTGAGTTTATACCAAAAAGTTCTATTTTGGTTTCATCACATTATCTCAATCCTCTGCTGTATCATCCATCCATGTATCCATTTTGGTATAAACTCAACTCGTCGTGTTTGCCTAAGTTACTGGACAAGTCAAAAAAAAGAAAAAAAAAGAAAAAAAAAGCATTTTTATTGACCAATCCCAGAGTATGACTTGACCATGTAAAAAAAATACGATATATTTTTTTCAATATTTATTAAAATTCCTTTTTTTTGTTTGCAATTTTTGTTTTTATAATTTCAAATACATTCTTTTTCTTTGCAAATATCTATTTGGGTTGCAAAAAACGTTTTTGTTTGTGTGAACAAAAATACAAATTTTTTCCATAAATACCGTGTTGTTACGACTGTCACGGGGGGGTAAAATGGGTGGACCCAAATGCAGTAAAGACAAGCTGAAATCGTGTTCAAGGGTTATTATTAATAAAACCTGAGGGAAAACGAGGCAGCTTGTAGTCCTAGGCTTTGCAGTCCAGGAGAGCACACTGAGGCTAGCAGGCTGAGGCTAGCAGGCTGTGGCTAGCAGGCTGTGGCTAGCAGGCCGAGGCTAGCAGGCCGAGACTAGCAGGCTGAGGCAGGCACACACGGCAAGTAGGGAACTGAAGGCAGAGGAAAAAACACGGGTAAGATGAGGAGCAAAAAAACACACAAAATAGCAGGTTTGCAAGATTATCAAAATTGCTAGAATTCTAGGACAAACTGGCGAGAAGCGTTACCACATGTAGCGAGGTGAAACGATCTGGCAATCGCGCCGAGTGGAGTCCAAACATTTGTAGGCTGCAGGTGATGAGTTGATGGCAGGCAGGTGAGTGATTAGGGTGCTGGGATCAGCTGTGTCAGGCTGAGAGCTGGAGCCAAGCCTACGCCCAAAACACGCCCACTCTCCCAAAGACACACAGAGAAAAACAGACAGACTGACTGTGACAGTGCCCCCCCCTCAAGGAACGCCTCCAGGCGATCCCCCAGGCTTGCCCGGGTGACTGCGGTGAAAGGCCAAGATGAGGGAAGGGTCCAGGATGAAGCTGCGTGGCACCCAGCAACGCTCCTCAGGTCCATACCCCTCCCAGTCCACCAGGTACTGTAGACCTCTACCCCGACGGCGCACATCCAGCAGTCGCCGGACCGTGTAGGCTGGGTGGTCATCGATGACACGGGGGGGAGGAGGGGGCGTGTCAGGGGGAGACAGTGGGCTGGAACAGGCTTCAGTTGAGAGACATGGAAGGTGGGATGGATCCTCCAGCGTGCAGGTAATTTGAGTTTAACTACTGTTGGATTGATGATGGAAATGATTTCATAAGGGCCAACATACCGGGGTGCAAGTTTCTTAGAGTCCACCTTCAGGGGGAGGTCTTTAGAGGAAAGCCACACCTGCTGACCAGGATGGTATACAGGGGCCGTACTTCGATGTCGGTCAGCATATCGACGATTTCGGTCCACAGAGCGGAGGAGGGCAGCACGAGCATCTTTCCACACCTTGCGGCAACGCCGCATATGAGCCTCTACTGAAGGTACGGAGATGTCATCTTCCTCAGCAGGAAACAACGGAGGTAGGTATCCCAAGGATACCTCAAATGGTGACACTCCAGTTGCTGCACAGGGTAATGAGTTGTGGGCATACTCAACCCATACCAGGTGGGTGCTCCAAGAGGAGGGGTTCTTAGCAACGACACATCGGAGGGCCGCTTCTAGGTCTTGATTTGCCCGTTCGGTTTGCCCATTAGACTGAGGGTGATAACCCGAAGTCAGACTCACAGTGGCTCCAATAGCCCGACAACAATAAACCTCTGAAGTAAACTGAGGCCCTCTATCAGAGACCACATCTGAAGGAATACCATGAAGACGGAACACATGCTGGACCATGAGGTTGGCTGTTTCCAGGGACGTGGGGAGTTTGGGTAGAGCCACAAAATGCACTGATTTGGAAAATCTGTCCACTATAGTGAGGATAACCAAATTTCCCTGAGAAGGCGGGAGGCCAGTGACAAAATCCAGTGAAATATGAGACCAGGGGCGGCTTGGGACTGGCAAGGGATGGAGTAGGCCGGCAGGTGGTCGATTGGAGGATTTTCCACGGGCACACACAGTACAGGCAGACACAAAAGCACGGGTATCAGCATCCATGGTAGGCCACCAAAAGTGTCGCTTGAGGAGATTCATGGTGCGGCCAACTCCTGGGTGGCAGGATAATAGGGAAGCGTGTGCCCACAGAAGAACCTGTGAACGTACAGCATCAGGCACAAAAAGGCGGTTATCAGGACCATTACCCGGGTCTGGTTGGTCTTGCTGAGCCCTTCGGACCACCGACTCTATCTCCCAAGTCACTGTGGCCACCACACACGAGGCCGGAAGAATAGGCTCAGGACTGGTGGGACCCTCCGAAGTGAATTGACGTGACAGGGCATCCGGTTTGATGTTGCGGGATCCTGGACGGTAGGTCAGTGTGAAGCGGAATCGACCAAAAAACAAAGCCCACCGGGCCTGACGGGAATTGAGGCGCTTTGCAGACTGAATGTAGGTCAGGTTTTTATGGTCTGTCCAGATGATGAAGGGGTGTTCTGCTCCCTCAAGCCAGTGCCTCCATTCTTCCAGAGCGAGTTTGACTGCCAGCAGTTCCCTATTACCTACATCATAATTGCGCTCAGCAGGTTGTAGCCGATATGAGAAGAACGCACATGGATGGAGCTTCTGGTCCTTGGCAGAACGCTGGGATAGTACAGCCCCCACTCCAGACTCTGAGGCATCAACTTCCAGGATGAACTGGCGTGAGGGGTCAGGATGAATCAGGACAGGGGCTGTGGTAAAACGTCTCTTAAGCTCCTTGAAAGCCGCGTCAGCCTCTGCCGTCCAAGTGAATGGGATAGATGGAGATGTGAGTCTTGTGAGGGGTGCGACCACTTGACTGTAGTTCCGGATGAACCGGCGGTAAAAGTTTGCAAAGCCCAGAAAGCCCTGGAGACGTTTAACTGAGGTTGGTTGTGGCTAGTCCACCACAGCTCGCACCTTTTCGGGGTCTGCCTTCACCTGACCACTCTCAATGATGAAACCGAGAAACCTTGTGGACTGAACATGGAACTCACATTTTTCAGCTTTAATGTAGAGCTTGTTCTCAAGAAGGCGCTGGAGCACTTGTCTGACGTGAACCACATGTTCCTCCGGGTTGCGGGAGAAAATCAGGATATCATCCAGATACACAAAAACGGAGCGGTTAATCAAGTCTCGGAGGACATCGTTCACCAGAGCTTGAAAAACTGCTGGGGCATTAGTCAGGCCAAAGGGCATAACCAAGTATTCAAAATGGCCAAGGGGAGTCCTAAAGGCTGTTTTCCATTCATCACCAGCTCGGATTCGAATCAAATGGTAGGCATTGCGAAGGTCTAACTTGGAAAACACAGTTGCTCCTTGGAGGGGTTCAAAGGCAGATGCCAGTAAAGGCAGTGGGTATTTGTTATGAATGGTGATATTATTCAACCCTCGAAAATCTATACAGGGACGTAGAGTGCCATCTTTTTTACCCACAAAAAAAAAACCTGCACCGAGTGGGGAAGATGAGGGTCAAATAATGCCTGCAGCCAATGAGTCATGGATGTATTTTTCCATCGCCTCTCTCTCAGGGCGTGACAGATTGTATAACCGACTGGAAGGCAGGGGAGCTCCTGAAAGCAGGTCAATGGCACAGTCATAAGGGCGGTGCGGAGGGAGGGACAGTGCATGTTGCTTGCTGAAGGCCTCTTCTAAGTCATGGTAGACAGAGGGAACCTTGGACAGGTCTGGGGGCTCTGCAACAACCGGGGAGACTGTGTCCTCAGCAGGGGAGCGGGCAGACCGCAGGCAGGTGGAAAGACAGTAGGAGCTCCAGCTCACCACTTTGGCTGCAAACCAGTCAATGTGAGGATTGTGAAGTCTTAACCAGGGCTGACCAAGGACTACAGGAGCATGAGGAGAAGAGATAGTGTGGAATTGGATTTGTTCAAGATGATTACCAGAGACAAGGAGGTGCACAGGTTCGGATCGGTGAGTGACACGGGCAAGGAGTCGACCAGTCAGGGAATTGGCTTGTAAGGGTGAGGGAAGTGGTTCGATGGTAATGCCCATTTGGGAAGCAACGTCGGCGTCCAAAAAGTTCTCATCCTCCCCCGAGTCCACCAGAGCAAGGAGAGACATGGACTGAGATTGCCAACGGAGACTAGCAGAAAACTGCATACGGCATAGGGACTTAGGGGAGGAGACAGCTTGGCTCACCAGAACCCCCACTGTTACTGGTGAGCCTACTCTTTTGGCCGCAAAGAACAGGTGGCAAGGAAATGGCCAGGTTGACCACAATAGAGACACACCCCTGCCCTCCTTCTGCGGAGGCGCTCTTCAGGTGTAAGGTGAGCCCGACCCACCTGCATGGGCTCCTCAACAGGGGAACTGGAGGTTAAGGCTTTGCACATTGGCAAATTGGGCTCGGCCGACCCGGGTCTAAAGCTGGAGGGCTCCAATGACCTGCAAAAAACGGGGTCGGCTTGCCACTGGGCCATCTGGTCTGAGATGTTGATAGCTGCTGTAATAGCTTCGTCTAAGGACAACTGCTCATTCCTCAGAACAATCTCCCTTCCAATGACCCGACTAAGCCCATTCTGGAAAGCAGTGAGAAGGGGCTGGTCATTCCAGCCAGACTCCACAGCTAGGGACCGGAATTCACAGGCAAATTCTCTTACTGAGCGTTTCCCTTGACGAAGTCGCAACAACTGCTGACCTGCTTGCTGCCCTCGTATGGGGTGGTCGTAGACCCGCTTCAGTTCTGCAGATAGTGCAGCAAAGGACTGGACTGCAGGGGATCCTTGCTCACGAAGGGCATTAAAATAACTCAAAGGGGGCCCCTGTAGCAGGTTGGCTATATAAGCAATTTTGGCTGCCTCACGGCCAAAACGAGAGGGCTGAGCTTCAAAAGCAAGCTGGATCTGAGTTAAAAATTCACGACAGGTGCTAGGATTGCCAGAATATTTATCAGGCGGGGGAATGTGTGGCTCTACAGCAGGAACAGCATGGGGTGCAGGTGGTGCAGGTGGTTCGGGTTGTGGTTGAGCTTGTTGATTGATGAGAGTTGTGAGCTGGGTGGAAACGCGTGACATCTGGTCAATAAGTTTTTGTAATAGTTGGTCATGGTTTCCCAAACGCTGTCCTTGATTGGCAAGGGCCTCCCTCACACGGTCAAAATCTGCTGGGTCCATTGTAAGTGCCAGATCGTTCTGTCACGGGGGGGTAAAATGGGTGGACCCAAATGCAGTAAAGACAAGCTGAAATCGTGTTCAAGGGTTATTATTAATAAAACCTGAGGGAAAACGAGGCAGCTTGTAGTCCTAGGCTTTGCAGTCCAGGAGAGCACACTGAGGCTAGCAGGCTGAGGCTAGCAGGCTGTGGCTAGCAGGCCGAGGCTAGCAGGCCGAGGCTAGCAGGCCGAGACTAGCAGGCACACACGGCAAGTAGGGAACTGAAGGCAGAGGAAAAAACACGGGTAAGATGAGGAGCAAAAAAACACACAAAATAGCAGGTTTGCAAGATTATCAAAATTGCTAGAATTCTAGGACAAACTGGCGAGAAGCGTTACCACATGTAGCGAGGTGAAACGATCTGGCAATCGCGCCGAGTGGAGTCCAAACATTTGTAGGCTGCAGGTGATGAGTTGATGGCAGGCAGGTGAGTGATTAGGGTGCTGGGATCAGCTGTGTCAGGCTGAGAGCTGGAGCCAAGCCTACGCCCAAAACACGCCCACTCTCCCAAAGACACACAGAGAAAAACAGACAGACTGACTGTGACAACGACACGTTAAAAATAAGCAGAAAAAAAACCTTGTAAAATAAATCTTTTGTCACCTTGTAAGATACTACAATCGTAATATTGTAGCATTGCAACTTAATTCTCAGGAACTTGGCACTTGGTTATGACTGGAAGTATAGTTGTAATGCAAAATAAGATAGTTGTTTGCCTTTATCGAAGTTGTACAGCTGAAAAACAAAACCCCAAACAAGTAAAGTTTGCATGTTGTGTAAATAGTAAACAAAAACAGAATACAATGATTTGCAAATCCTTTTCAACCTATATTCAATTGAATAGACTGCAAAGACAAGTTAATTAATGTTCGAACTGGTAAACTTTGTTATTTTTTGCACATTCTAGCTCATTTGGAATTTGACGCCTGCATCATGTTTCAATAATGCTGGCACAAGTGGCAAAAAAGACTGAGAAAGTTGAGGAATGCTCATCAAACACTTATTGGGAACATCCCACAGGTGAAAAGGAACAGGTGGGTGCCATGATTGGGTATAAAAGCAGCTTCCATGAAAAACTCAGTTATTCACAAACAAGGATGGGGCGAGGGTCACCACTTTGTGAACAAATGCGTGAGCAAATTGTCCAACATTTTAAGAACAATATTTCTCAACAAGCTATTGCAAAGAATTTAAGGATTCCACCATCTACGGTCCCTAATATCATCAAAAGGTTCAGAGAATCTGGAGAAATCACTGCACGTAAGCGATGATATTACGGACCTCCGATCCCTCAGGCAGTACTGCATCAAAAAGTGATGTGTATAAAGGATATCTACACATGGGCTCAGGAACACTTCAGAAAACCACTCTCAGTAACTACAGTTGGTAGCTACATCTGTAAGTGCAAGTTGAAACTACTATGCTAAACAAAGGCAATTTATCAACAACACCCAGAAACGCCGCTGGCTTCACTGGGAACCGAGCTCATCTAAAATGGACTAATGTAAAGTGGAAAAGTGTTCTGTGGTCTGACGAGACCACATTTTCAATTATTTTGGAAACTTTGGACGTTGTGTCCTCCAGTTAAAAGAAAAACAGAACCATCCAGACTATTATACTGTAGGTGCAAAGTTCAAAAGCCAGCATCTGTGATGGTATGGGGGTGTATTAGTGCCCAGGGCATGGGTAACTTACACATCTGTGAAGGCACCATTAATACTGAAAGGTACATGCAGGTTTTGGAGCAACATTCATGATTGGATGGCAACATATAGATGTTGCCATCCAAGAAACGTGTTTTTCATGGACGCCCCTGCTTATTTCAGCAAGACAATGCCAAGCCACATTCTGCAGGTGTTACAACAGTGTGGCATCGTAGCAAAAGAGTCCGGGTACTAGACTGGCCTGCCTGTAGTCCAGACCAGTCTCCCATTTAAAATGTGTGGCTCAATAAGTAACAAAAATGAAGTTGCAAATGCGACAAGAATACGGTTATAGAATTACTATGAAAAAAACAACAATATTTGTAAAGCTGCGAGAATATTAGCTTAAAGTTTCTCAATGACAAGAATGAACTTTGGAAGGAAAATAGTCAGAAAGTTGTAATGTTGTTGTTCAATGAAATGTCACAATGCAAATTTTGATGACTTGATGGGATCCCTAGGAGCCCATTTTCAAAATTCCTAGCACCAACACTGATGGGAGTATTGGTGTGTTTGTAAAACAGCAGCAGGAGGCTGTGGCCTGCAGGCCGTTTCTAATATTAATCAAATATCATCCCATAGATAATTCATTCACAAGCCGGATCAGTACTTCTACAAGAATAGTTGTAATGTGTGGAAAGTAAGGTTTATTTTTTGTTTTGACATTGTAGTGGTGTAGTGGTTTCGAGGAGGTGGTCCACATAGAGGAGAGTCAGTTGTTTGAACGCCGCATTCTCCTTCCCAATCACTGCTCTCGTGTCCTCAAACAAGACTTTGACCGATCTTGTCTTGAGTGGAGCCGGCGTATTAATGTTTGGTGGTGGTCGGAAAGTTTGTCACTGAAAGTTGGCAGCCACCTTTACATCAGTACAACATTTGATTTATGGTTTTTCATTATAGATGTCTGCAATATTGGAAATTATCGGTATCCGTTTCTAAAAGTAAAATGTTTGACTTTTTAAAACGCTGCTGTGTACACGGACATAGGGACAAGTACAGAGTGCCATTAAACCTTAAAGGTGCAAGGCATACTTGGTCAA
Organism: Nerophis ophidion; assembly: GCF_033978795.1. Classification (NCBI taxonomy): domain Eukaryota; kingdom Metazoa; phylum Chordata; class Actinopteri; order Syngnathiformes; family Syngnathidae; genus Nerophis; species Nerophis ophidion. Next base: position 44,934,304 of record NC_084620.1, read on the forward strand.
CAGCCATACAGGTCACACTGAGGGTGGCCGTAGAAACAACTTTAACACTGTTACAAATATACGCCACACTGTGAACCCACACCAAACAAGAATGACAAACACATTTCGGGAGAACATCCGCACCGTAACACAATGTAAAAACAACAGAACAAATACCCAGGACGCCTTGCAGCACTAACACTTCCGGGGCGCTTCAATAAACCAATAAACACCCCCAATACAGGATCGGGGGTGTATATTACTGCAGAATTAGGTCTCTGCTTTTTGCAGATGATGTGGTCCTGATGGCTTCATCTGGCCAAGATCTTCAGCTCTCACTGGATCGGTTAGCAGCCGAGTTTACGGTTCTAGCCCGGAAAAGTGTGGAGTGCCATCTCCGGGTTAGGGAGGAGACCCTGCCCCGAGTGGAGGAGTTCAAGTACCTCGGTGTCTTGTTCATGAGTGAGGGAAGAGTGGATCGTGAGGTCGACAGGCGGATCGGTCTGGCGTCTTCAGTAATGTGGACGCCGTATCGATCCGTTGTGGTGAAGAAGGAGTTGAGCCGGAAGGCAAAGCTCTCAATTTACCGGCCGATCTACTTTCCCATCCTCACAAATGGTCATGAGCTTTGGGTTATGACCGAAAGGACAAAATCATGGGTACAAGCGGCCGAAATGAGTTTCCTCCGCCGGGTGGCGGTGCTCTCCCTTAGAGATAGGGTGAGAAGCTCTGTCATCCGGGAGGAACTCAAAGTAAAGTCACTACTCCTCCACATCGAGAGGAGCCAGAAGAGGTGGTTCAGGCATCAGGTCAGGATGCCCCCCGAACGCCTCCCTAGGGAGGTGTTTAGGGCACGTCCGACTGGCAGAAGGCCACGGGGAAGACCCAGGACACGTTGGGGAAGACTGGCCTGGGAACACCTCGGGATCCCCCGGGAAGAGCTGGATGAAGTGGCTGGGGAAAGGAAGGTCTGGGCTTCCCTGCTTAGGCTGCTGCCCCCGCGACCGAACCTCGGATAAGCGGAAGAAGATGGATGGATGGATGGATGGATGGATGGATTGAGGCGCACTGGTTTATAGGGCGCATTAAAGGCCTACTGAAATAAGATTTTCTTATTTAAACGGGGATAGCTGGTCCCTTCTATGTGTCATACTTGATCATTTTGCGATATTGCCATATTTTTGCTGAAAGGATTTAGTAGAGAACATCAGGTTTTTTTTTTTTTTTTCTTTGTCATGAAAAAGGGAGGTTTTTGTCATGAAGAAGGGAGGTTTTTGTCATGAAAAAGGGAGGTTTTTTGGGCTTGGTGCACTAAAATTGTAAGTGTATCTTGTGTTTTTTATGTTGATTTAATACAATAAAAACAGGGTTTAAAAAATAATAATAATAATAATAAAAATTAATAAAAAATTATTCTGCGGCCTGGTACCAATCAAGCCGCGGCCAGGTACCGGGCCACGGCCCGGTGGTTGGGGACCACTGGTCTACAAAACCTGTAACGGTGGTTCTTTGGTCAAAATCATGCATAGATGATCTTTTACAGATCATCTTGAAGCCGCTTTCTGACAGTCGCTTCAGGGTGCGTCGTTTTGTGGCTCACCTTCGGCAGCGTCTTTTCCGTCATCTTTGTTGTAGCGGTGTAGCGTGCAAGGACGGGAGTGGAAGAAGTGTCAAAAGATGGAGCTAATTGTTTTAATGACATTCAGACTTTTCTTAAATCTTAAATCAGCATCTCCTCATCTAGAAACAACAACACAGGAAATGTGTCCCGTTAAAAACCGTCCGGCCGGAACTCCCAGTAGCTAAAGTTCCTTGGGTGAAAAATGTAAACCCACTACACCGGTATGTTTTACAGATTTCATGGCGAGTTTACTGACAGATATAATTAAGAACTTTACGCTACTTTATAATAGAAATGGCAACAGCAGAGGATTAATGTCCAATAACAAGAAGACAGAGAAAAAGAACAAGTTCATCAACTACGGTGTCAACACGGATTACAAAGGCGTACACGCGCAATTTTACAGGACTTATGCAGATCCCAAATACAGATCGGCTCAGTACCAGAAGGTAAGGAAAGTTTCTTTTGCATTTATTGCGAAACAAAGCACCAGATAACATGTCTTACCTTATACACGCACCATAATAATAAAGGTATGCTGAAGCACAGTATAATCCATCAAGCGACGCGGCTTCGTAGCTTACTAAAGTTGTACTAAAACATTTTGTTCGATTTTTGAGCGCCGTTTGTAGTGTTCTGTATTTTCAATGGAACATTTCAAATGTTGGTGTTGTTTACTTGAGACATATTGCCATCAAAGGGCAGCACGGCGGTACAGGGGTTAGGGCAAGTGCCCCACTCGGGATCTTTCTGTGTGGAGTTTGTGGGTTCCCTCCGGGTACTCCGTTTTCCTCCCACCTCTGAAGACATGCACCTGGGGATAGGTTGATTGGCAACACTGAATCTGCCCTCGTGTTTGAATGTGAGTGTGAATGTTGTCTGTCTATCTGTGTTGGCCCTGTGATGAGGTGGCGAATTGTCCAGGGTGTACGACGCATTCCGCCCAAAT